>NW_015425892.1:0-1274 GCF_001527695.2 Protobothrops mucrosquamatus | reverse complement strand
GGTTCCGTCTCCCTGCGGCGAGGGGCAGCGGTCCGGAAGTCCATCCTAAGGAGTGCGTGATCTGACCATGACAAAGGCTCTATAATTATCTCCCCCATTTCCAGATCACTCTGCCACTGGCCAGAGACAAAAATTAGATCCAGTGTATGTCCTCCCGTGTGAGTGGGTGCACGAACTAATTGGGTCAAGTCCATGGTCAAGTCCATTGCTTTAGATATTGCCAAAAAGTACAAAACTGTGATTGTCAGAGAGATTTTCCTAAGGCTTGAAATACACTGGTTAAGTTGACCCATTATACTAGATATGATTTACTTAATCATGACTTGCTGAATAAGCTACATCCATCCTGGTTCATTGCCATGCTGTGGCTAGACACTTTTAAAACAGGGAATATTGGATTTTGGAGAACATGTGCAAGTCAGTCTCAGTCTAAAACATGTTTTCAATCATCTGAATTTTGTTCTTGAAAAAAGAGAAAATAATCACATAGCTTCAAACTGATACTTATGATATTAATGTGAAAGGAGGCTGAATCAGAATGTAAGACAGACACCTCCCTTCGCGCCTGGAAAATTGGAAAGAAAAAAACTTACCAGCCTCCCTACTATGTCCTCAGTAAATTATTTAGAGAAAAATAGAGTGACTCTCAGGGAAATCCAATAACAGAGGCAACTGAATCATTGAAAATCTAATCTGCTAATAAAGCTTTAATTGGTTGATAATGCTAGTGAAAGGGGAGAAAGGATCCATGTTAACTTTATCAGCCCAAAGTCTTCCAGCTCTATTGGAATTCAGCTCCTATAATCTCTAGCCAACAATATGGTTGACAGGTTCTTTTAAGATGGAGGAGGAAAGAGCAAAGGAAGAACTATTCCCATTTTAAAAAAATACCTATTTTAGAATCCAAAAGACATAAAAGCTTTTCACAGAAGGATAGAACAAGCTTTTCTTATTTGGGTGCTGCAATCAGTCTTATGTGGCTTGGTGAAAAAAATATTCAAAACATGGGCATGGCTTTATTGGGAAATGGGTATGAAAAGAGCAAAAAATAGGCAAATGATAGAAATAACCAGTGATATAGCTAGAAGAGGTCCAATAAAATATTGTGAATGCCTTGGCACAGGGGTCCCCAATCCCTGGTCCGTGGACTGGTACCGGGCCGCAGCATGCCAGAAACCAATCCGTGCAAACAAGCAAAGCCCCATCCATGGGATTCAGGCAGTACCTGAAACCATGCCTCCTCTGGTCCGCAGAAAAACCGGTCCCTGGTGCTC
>NW_015425891.1:0-1274 GCF_001527695.2 Protobothrops mucrosquamatus | reverse complement strand
AGTTAATTGGAAGATGTGAACCATGACCCCAAAATAGAGGAGGGAAAAATGCCTGGAATGTATGTGCAACGGAAAAGAATCTCAGATCTAAGCATTTCCACCATGCCGTACTGACATCTCTGTAACCTTAATAAATGCTTTTAGGATAAAAATATGCCTGAAAGTCCTTTTAAGTGTTTCGTTAATCAGACACATGACAAAGACATTACAGAGGGTGGTGAGCACAGCACAAAACATGGTGGGCTGTCCCCTGATACCACTAGACGCCATCGCTAGGGCCCGCTGCCTTAGAAGAGTGAGGAAAATCCTCAAGGACGACTCACACCCTGGTCAGCACTTCTTTAGGAGACATAGAAGCATAGCCCAGCCGCACCAACAGGCTGAAGGACAGTTTCTACCCAGGGGCTGTCAGACTCCTGAATGGGAAATAACTCCATGTATGATAGACTTGTGGGACCGGCGCGTTGTGCAATAAGTTCACAGGGTGCAATAAGATTGTGTGTTTGTTGTCATTGTGAGTTGTGATGGGGGGGTGCACGAAGGGAGGCTCAGCCAATCTCATTGTACACATGTTGTACTTTGACAATAAAGGGTTTGTTTATTTATATTTAATAATATTAATAGTAGTAGTGGTAGTAGTAGTAGTAGTAGTAAAGTTGGAAGGGACCTTGGAGGTCATCGAGTCCAACCCCCTACTCAGGCAGGAAACCCTCTACCATTTTGGACAAATGGCTGTCCAGTTTCTTCTTAAAAACTTCCAGTGTTGGAGCATTCACCGTTTCTGGAGGCAGGTTGTTCCACTGGTTAATTGTTTTCACTGTCAGGAAGTTTCTCCTTAGTTTAACCCTCTACCATTTTGGACAAATGGCTGTCCAGTTTCTTCTTAAAAACTTCCAGTGTTGGAGCATTCACCGTTTCTGGAGGCAGGTTGTTCCACTGGTTAATTGTTTTCACTGTCAGGAAGTTTCTCCTTAGTTCTAGGTTGCTTCTCTCCTTGGTTAGTTTCCACCCGTTGCTTCTTGTCCTGCCTTCAGGCGCCTTGGAGAACAGCTTGACTCCCTCTTCTTTATGGAAACCCCTGAGATATTGGAACACTGCTATCATGTCCCCCCTCGTCATTCTCTTCATTAAACTAGATTATTGTTGCTTCTTTCATAACCTTTTAAAAACGTAAGATCCCCAAGAGTATAAATCTCTTTTAGGATTCAGGGAGGGAAGCCATTAATTTCTAGACTACAGTAAATCCACCTTGGTCACAAAAGGGAACTTTTCCA
>NW_015425890.1:0-1274 GCF_001527695.2 Protobothrops mucrosquamatus | reverse complement strand
CTCTCCTTGATTAGTTTCCACCCGTTGCTTCTTGTCCTGCCTTCAGGCGCTTTGGAGAATAGCTTGACTCCCTCTTCTTTATGGCAACCCCTGAGATATTGGAACACTGCTATCATGTCCCCCCTCGTCCTTCTCTTCATTAAACTAGACATACCCAATTCCAGCAGCCGTTCCTTATATGCTTTAGCCTCCAGTCCCCCTTATTTTACACATTGATCTAGAGCTGCCCTCTTTGTCCCGGTTCAGTGTCCAGCTTGAAGGCTGTTCACCAACTTGCCACTCATCCTGAAAAAGAGTGTGAATCTTACCTTTGGAGATTTAAGTCCAGGTGACAATACTTGGCTGACCTTGGCTGGGCCTGGGAACTGAACAGGATCTGGACTGGTTAGTACTTCTACAGCAGTGGTTCTCAACCTTTTTAATGCCGCGACCTCAACCGGTCGTAAGTCGAGGACTAAACCGGTCGTAAGTCAAGGACTAAACCAGTCGTAAGTCGAGGACTAGACCGGTCGTAAGTCGAGGACTACCCAACCGGTCGTAAGTCAAGGACTTTCCCTGCCCAGGAGCGCCGTGCATGCGTGGTTCCGCCCCCTGCGCCTGCCGAGGCGTAGCTGGCAAGCGGCAGAGACGGAGCAGGCCGACCACCAGCTGGCCCAGCCCAAGGGAGGTAAGGCACCCACCGGAAAAGGGGGAAAAAATGGCGGACAAAAAAATGGCGGACAAAAAAAATGGCGGACAGCCTTGCTTGGCGACCCCCGTGAAATGGTCGATCGACCCCAAATGGGGTCCCGACCCACAGGTTGAGAACCACTGTTCTACAGGATTAAGGTTACATTGGGAAGTAAAAATATCTGATAAGAAGGCAATAGCAAACTTCTTTCCGGTGCCAAGAAAACTGAATGGATTTCTCCATGCAGTTGCTTGGCATCTCTATCAAGCTGAAGAAGATTTTACCTTTATCTTTTCTTCCTAGATGAAAACCCTTTTGAAGAGCAGCACCTTTTAGAAAGTCCAGTTGCTGGGCATAAGAGAAGGATCAGTTTTGGTTTCTGAATGCTCCTCCAGAACTGAAGAGTTGCATGCCCTTTGGAGTTAACGGTTGCTTCCCTTTCTCTTGGTTTTTAGGAGTGGCTAAACAACTTTTAAACATGGTCTTTAGAGATAATTCAGTAAGTGTTATTGCTGTTTTTAAAGTTTGGGCATAATTTTATTATTGGCTCTTACATTGTTTATGTTCCATTTGAAATTAGCTGTGCATTGCTTTGGTGGATTTT
>NW_015425889.1:0-1274 GCF_001527695.2 Protobothrops mucrosquamatus | reverse complement strand
TCCCTGTATTGTATCATTATAAGTTCATTCTGTGTTAGATCTGCATTTTCCTCAATTTTATCCAACCTTTCATCCACTCTTTCTGCGTGTTCGCCCATTTGCTCAATACATTCATCCATACGTTCTACATGCGAGGCTATTCCTTCTAGTGCCAGCAAAATGTCCTGTCTTAATTCCTCATGTTTCTTGTTCATCAGCTGCGTGTTTTTTTCCACCATTAAATTTACAAGCTCCGCATTTTGCTTAGCCATATATTCCACATTTTGTTTAGCCATTTGTGCCATCGCATCTTGTAGATCTTTTAATGTAATTGTACAGGGAGGCGATGGGGGGGGGGAGATTTGGATTTAGATTGCTGCGGCGTCTGTGGTATTAAAGAAGGAGCACTTTTAGAAGGAACGGGCGCGCCCATTCTTTTCGTAGCCATTTTTGGAAGATAAGAAGGAGGAGAGGGAAAGATAAATTTTCCCTTTCTTCAGATCGGCAGTCAGTTATAATGTTTCAAACCCTCTCTGCTCTCTATTCCTCCTTTAAAAAAGAGGTTTAAAAGCCAAGAGTTTCTTGCAACAATTTATCACAGTCTATTACAGTCTCATAGCCCGTCAAATACAAGCTGTTAGAAACGAAAGTTATTTCCAGCGGAGTGGAAAAGCCTCCGTGGCCATTTTTTCCCAATGACTTTCACTGCACTTCGGAAAAGAAGTTGGATAATTTCTGGGTTAGAGTTCCAATTAATCCCAGTCAGATCCTCCTGGTCCGTTCTGTCTGTTTATAAGGTCTCTATACTCACAAATCTTCAAGCATCAGAGGTGGAGACAGCGTCTTGTTTGTCCAGCTGGACAAAGGCATCTTGAAGCGCGGAGAAAGTCCGGACTCCGAAGGAGTTTCACCTTCACCCCACAGATTAATTACTGGGGGCTGGGGAACTCAACTTCTATCCAGACGGCTCCCTTCGTCTCTTTTGCCCAGAGACAAAGTTTCAGGCCGAAAAACAGCTGATGCACGCTGTTTCTCCAGGCTTTTACGCGTTTCAGAGCAGACAGCTGTAAATCAGCTGTCTTCAACGAAGTCTTAACCACCGGAAGTCAGGAGACTATATTATCAAGCAGCTATTTTACCATGGCTTAAAGAATGGATAACACTGAGAAACAACAGACTATTGTACCTAGAGGGCATGACCTACAAATTGGTTGGCATGCCTTCCTATGGTACGGGAAGAATAAAACACACAGATATTTCCAAAACCATTTCTTTCTTTTTTTTTTTTTTTTTTT
>NW_015425888.1:0-1274 GCF_001527695.2 Protobothrops mucrosquamatus | reverse complement strand
AAAAATATTTTCATGTGCATTATGAAAAGAGGAAAGTGGTATCACTTATATTCCATCCCTAATACATGATGCAAGGTGTTAAGGAGTCTTAAAACACAAATACAGGAAGTCCTTGACTTATTATTCTAACCCTAACAATCATTCCTAATTTGAATTGATCCAGTTCAGTATTACTTATATCTATGTTGCAGTTTATTTTCTCCAATATTCCATTTTCAAAAAGCAAAATTTAATTTCTTCCAAAAGTCACTAGGAAACTACATGCATAAATATAATTGCATTTAAGATATTAATTGCTCTAAGCACTACTACCAGATAATACCATCTTCTTTTAGGTTACGATTATGTTTCCTGCAACAGTTCTATAGCAGAATATTCTACCTTTCAATCAAAGCTCCCTTTCATGTTTTAAAAGTAAAGGGTTACGTGGTAGTATGAAGTACCTCAATGCTTGGCATGGAAATCAAAAGGAAAACAAGTTGAGGCAGCATGGCAATTGTTATTTTGGTTATGATTCTGATTTGGGATTTAAACTCAACTTTTTATTAATTAATTAATTTTATTAATTGCTGTTCATCTTTGACCAAGTGACAAAACTAGTGGACCAGAGGAATGCTGTGTATATAATTTACTTGGACTTCAGTACGGCATTTGACAAAGTAGACCACAACCTACTACTTGACAAGATAGAAAAATGCGGGTTAGACAGCATCACCACCAGATGGATCCGTAGCTGGCTCACCGGCCGTACTCAGCGTGTGGTCCTCAATGGAACCACATCTACATGGGGGGAAGTGTGTAGTGGGGTGCCCCAGGGCTCTGTTCTGGGCCCAGTGCTCTTCAACATCTTCATCAATGATCTGGATGAGGGGATAGATGGGGAACTCATCAAATTTGCAGACGACACCAAGCTGGCAGGAATAGCCAACACTCCAGAAGACAGGCTTAGGATACAGGAGGATCTGGATAGACTTGAACACTGGGCGCTATCTAACAAAATGAAATTCAATGGTGAAAAAAGTAAGGTTCTACATTTAGGCAAGAAAAATCAAATGTACAGGTATAATATAGGGGGTACCTTGCTCAATAGTAGTAACTGTGAGAAGGATCTCGGAGTCCTAGTGGACAATCATTTAAATATGAGCCAGCAGTGTGCTGCAGCTGCCAAAAAAGCCAACACAGTGCTAGGCTGCATTAACAGAGGGATAGAATCAAGATCACGTGAAGTATTAATACCACTTTACAATGCCTTGGTAAGGCCACACTTGGAATAC
>NW_015425887.1:0-1274 GCF_001527695.2 Protobothrops mucrosquamatus | reverse complement strand
CCAATGCCGCGGCGGCAGTTGTCTCCCATGCCGCCGCCTGATTTTCCGCCGAGTCGTGGACCAGATCCTCCGGATATGGCCCAAGCTCCATCAGGAACCTCTCAGGGTCCATCAGTCGCCTGGGACGGAACCATCTAGGCGGTTCCGTCTCCCTGCGGCGAGGGGGGGCGGTCCGGAAGCCCAGCTTTAGGAGAGAATGTTCCTCAATGGAACCGCATCTACATGGAGGGAAGTGTGTAGTGGGGTGCCCCAGGGCTCTGTTCTGGGCCCAGTGCTCTTCAACATCATCAATGATTTCGATGAGGGGATAGATGGGGAACTCATCAAAAATGCAGACGACACCAAACTGGCAGGAATAGCCAACACTCCAGAAGACAGGCTTAAGATACAGAAGGATCTGGACAGACCTGAACACTGGGCACTATCTAACAACATGAAATTCAATGGTGAAAAAAACAAGGTTCTACATTTAGGCAAGAAAAACCAAATGCACAAGTACAGCATAGGTGGCACCTTGCTCAATAGTAGTAACTGTGAGAGGGACCTCGGAGTCCTAGTGGACAATCACTTAAATATGAGCCAGCAGTGTGCTGCAGCTGCCAAAAAGGCCAACACAATGCTAGGCTGCATTAACAGAGGGATAGAATCAAGATCACGTGAAGTGTTAATACCACTTTACAATGCCTTGGTAAGGCCACACTTGGAATACTGCATCCAGTTTTGGTCACCGCAATGTAAAAAAGATGTTGAGACTCTAGAAAGAGTACAGAGAAGAGCAACAAAGATGATTAGGGGACTGGAGGCTAAATCATATAAGGAACGGCTGCTGGAATTGGGTATGTCTAGTTTAATGAAGAGAAGGACGAGGGGTGACATGATAGCAGTATTCCAATATCTCAGGGGCTGCCACAAAGAAGAGGGAGTCAAGCTATTTTCCAAAGCGCCTGAAGGCAGGACAAGAAGCAACTGATGGAAACTAACCAAAGAGAGAAGCAACCTAGTTTGTCTCCCAGTTGATGTCAGGGTAGTTAAAGTCCCCCATTACTATTGTGATGTGCTTCCTACATACCTTAGTTAGCTGACTAGCAAAAAGTTCATCTATTTCCTCTGTTTGGTTGGGTGGCCTATAGTATACACCTATGGCAATGTCATTTTCCCCCCTTTTATATTGACCCAAATGCATTCAAGACAGTTTTCATCATTGTTGTGCTCTATTTCTGTAGAGATGTAGTTATTTCTTATATAGAGAGCAACTCCACCTCCTCTTTTATTTG
>NW_015425886.1:0-1274 GCF_001527695.2 Protobothrops mucrosquamatus | reverse complement strand
AGAGAGAGAGAGAGAGAGAGAGAGAGAGAGAGAGAGAGAGAGAGAGAGAGAGAGAGAGAGAGAGAGAGAGAAAACAAGGTTAAAGAGACAAGGGCTTTTTCACGTGTAACACCACCACTGCACATCTCATTCGCTGTTTACCATCCCTCAGAAATTGTAACTGTCAGAATTAGTCCTAATTGCAGATGCGAAAGCTGCCATTATAATAAAAACAGAGGCAGTGCAGGCATTAAATGCGGCAGCCTAATTTGTGAGACTACTGAAAAGGTAGAGTAAATGAATATTTCATTACTTTAATTACCAGGGACTACTCTTTTCTTGCTGTCTTATGATAAGTGTTGCTGTAACTAGCAATAGCAAACAGTAAAACATAAAGTGCAACCGACGTACGGCTTGTCGGAGCCCTGGCTTCTGCTTTACAAAGTATTGGATGTCTGTCTGTCTGTCTGTCTCTCTCTGTGTGTGTGTGTGTGTGTGCGCGCGCGCGTGCGTGTTGGGGGTTCTTGTGTGTGTGGAGATAATATTGTCTCTTGCTGGCTTTTGCCTTTTCTTCTGAGACTGTCAGGAACAGAGACGGAAACTCCTCCAACTAGGGTTGCCAGGTCTGCTTCCAAAAAATAGCGGACAAGCGGGGGGGGGGGGGGTTAAGTAGTAAAAAAAGTAGACTGTACAGCTTTAGATTACGTACCATTTCATCATAAAGCTTTTGAATAAAAAAAAATGTCCACTATTTTGTGAAAAAAAATAGTGAACATAATGTGAAAAAAGGGGACTGTCCACTCAAATAGTGGACACCTGGCAACCCTACCTCCAACATTTTTTTTTTAAAGGTGAGTGGAAAGGAAAGACGGAGAAAACAGCAAAATGCCAACCCATTAAAAAAACAAAAAAAAACAAAAGCCTGGAAAGGAAGAGTAAAAAGCAATTCACAGACGTCCCTGGAAAGGTGCAAGCCGAGCCCCACAGCGTCCAGGGCCGTGCATTAAATAGCATCGCCTCGCAGCAAACAAGAGCAAAGGTTTCTTTCGACGGCTGTCGGCGGACAAGCCTAGAGGACGAAGTACGGAGGAGGTGGGGACTCAAAAGCAATCCGAGAAACTTCCGAAGTTTGCCCAGAGCAGAGTCGGGAGAGAAAGGCCGACTCTCTGGGAAGCTGCGGGAAGGCAAAACGGCCGGGAAGGAGGATTTGGGGGGGGGGGGGGGGGGGGGGGGGGAGGAAGACGAGAGTATCAATAATTACTCAGGCTTGACACGTCAGAAATTTCCTTCCCCCC
>NW_015425885.1:0-1274 GCF_001527695.2 Protobothrops mucrosquamatus | reverse complement strand
GGATCTCCCTTCCTTCCGCCGCGCCCTCAAGACATGGTTATTTCAGCAAGCAGGACTGGCCTAAGGGGAAATTTTTTAGTGGGGTTCTTAAACATTTTTAATTAATTATAGCCAATTTAAATATTTCTTTTTAACCAAGTTTTAAGGGGTGTCTTGGGGTGTATTTGTATTTTATTGGTTGTTAGCCGCCCTGAGTCCGGAGGGAGAAGGGCGGGGTAAAAGTCTAACTAATAAATAAATAAATAAATAAATAAATTATTATTATTATGGTTGGTTGCACAGTCAGCCAGATATTTAGACTGGATTTAGCATTTTTATCCATCTATCAAATCCTTCCCAAGGACCAGTATTCAAGTATTTGAGAAGCTGCCACAAAGAGGTGGGGGTCAACTTATTTTCCAAAGTACCAGAGGGAAGGACAAGAAACAATGGATGGAAACTAATCAAAGAGAGAAGCAACCTGGAATTAAGCAGAAACTTCCTAACAATGAGGACAATTAATCAATGGAACAGCTTGCCTTCAGAAGTTGTAGGTGCTTCATCACTGGAGGTTTTTAAGAAAAGACTGGACAGCCACCTATCTGAAATGGTGTAGGGTCTCCTGCTTGACCAGGGGGCTGAACTAAAAGACCTCCAAGGTCCATTCTAGCTCTATTCTGACTGATTGGTTGATTGATTGATCTGGGATAGGCAGATGTGGATATTTGATGGTGTTAATGATATTCTTGCAGAATGTAAACCAGGGGTGTCAAACTCGCAATATCACGTGATGTGTTACAACGTATCGCAACTTTTTTGCCATTGCCAGCAATGGGGGTGGGCGCAGTTTCGCTATGATGCATCCGGCTCGTGGGCTGGCAGTTTGACACCCCTGATATAAACTGTTACAAGTAAAGTTGCCTTTTGTAATTGTTTTATGGTGATTTTGGCAATGCCAATAGTTCAAGCGGTGCTCCAATTGCTTTGGAATTGCATCCAGTGTGCTTTTTACTATTGGTACTATCCTTGCTTTCTTTTGCCGCACTCTTCTACTGATAAAGGGGTATATTTGTAATGGGTTGAAATGAGGGGTCCGTGGTCTCTCTGAGCTTGGTTATTTTCTTGCAGATGTTTTATTACCCAAATTAGGTAACATCATTAGCATTGATGATGTTATTTAGTTTGGATAATGAAATGTCTGCAAAAAAACAACCAATCTCAGAGAGCACCAAGGAGCTCTATTTCTATTTCTATTTGCAGGTCTTTGTATTTTGTGATGTTCTTCAGTTCTTCCT
>NW_015425884.1:0-1274 GCF_001527695.2 Protobothrops mucrosquamatus | reverse complement strand
ACTGAATTTGTATTCCTTTTTTATTTTTTATAACCTAACTTATAAAATAAATTGTAAACAGATTTCTCATATATAACAATTCAGTCCCATATATAAACCACACTAAGTTCAGTGGGGCTTATTTTCAGAATCACAGTCCATGTGATCTTATACACATTGAGTGACCTGTTTTATATAGGATTAGTATTGTTTCTTTTTTCTTCCCAGTTGATTTATAGCAAAAATGACACAGTAGACAAAAATAAATTACCTCTAATTACATTATAATTGTTTCTATTATTTCAACTTGTGTTAGTTTAGGAAGAAAAATAGCACTGGTAAAGCAGATATTGACTTCCAATGCTGAGTAATTCAGTTCCTTTTATAGAAGTTCTCAGCTTTAAGTCTTATGTTAAGAAAAAGAAATAAATAAGGAAAGGTTAAACTTCCATTTCTCTTTTTATAAGTAGAAACTGATTTTGGATCATAAATATTTGCTCCTTTTTTCTTAGCAGATGAATAGGAATAACAAGATCCACATAACTGTTAGTTTCTAATAAGAACTAATAAGTACTGTTTAGAAAGCATTACTAACAAAATTATCCTTAATCCAAAGAATTTATAGAGTAGTATTTCAGTTCTACCTCACCTAACCTAACAATTAATTCATCATTATTAGTTTGTCTAATTTATATACCTCCTCCACATCTCACAAAGCAAGTAACTCTGGGCTTTCTCCTTAAGATTTTCATGTTCCAGATTAAAAGTTAGACATTGTAGTTCCTTCAGAACATAAAGCTGGAAAGTCTCAAAGCATTTGAATTTGGATTCAAGAAAAGCTCAATGATAGATGTCTTTTTATAATGTGGTTCTCTGCATCCTAATCCTGCATGATACTAATTGCCCTGTGTTTTTTTTTCTTTGATTTCTTTTTAGTAACAGTGTCAAGACATTCTTGTGGTGGTTTTCTTGGATACCCATCTGGATCGTTTAAAAGTTCATATTATCCTTGTAATTATCCAAACAATGTGGACTGTCTATGGGAAATACAAGTTAAAAACAACTACCAAATAAGACTTACGTACCTTGCAAAATGTTGTGTAAGTAAAGCTGTTTTTAATGCATGCATCTTGATACCGAGATTGGTTTATTAAATAAATCAAGATGAGTTCAAATTTCAGGGCACATTTTACAAAATGCAATTAGATGGTAAACTTGAGAGAATAGATTTGGCTAGAGATAATTAGTGAAGCCATGGTAGAACTTTACCTTTTTTTACACATAGAGAAATAGGT
>NW_015425883.1:0-1274 GCF_001527695.2 Protobothrops mucrosquamatus | reverse complement strand
AAGAATTTTTTTTAGCTTGTTCCTGATTTTTAGTCACACAAATTCTTTAGTCACACAAATACTCAAATGAGTATTGATTAATCACATAGGTAAGATTTTCTCCAAGATAATCTCTTCTTTCACGATATCCAGAGGATTAGTATTTAAACAGAGACATGAAGAACGAGGGGATCGGCGCCAGCTCCGTTAAACCGAAACCTTTGGTCCTCTACGCTCCCTTCTGCTCTAGCAACCCAGCAAACGAATCACCGGGAGAAACGCTTTACGCCTAGAGAGCAAGTCCCGTCTCCAGGAAGGGAGCATGGAGGGAAGGAAGCTCTCTGCTCCAGCCATCCTGCCGACCTCCAGGGCGAGGCTTCCGCTCCTTTGCAGCGCCAATGTGCCTCCCCCTCCCGTTGCCCTCCCCGATTTGCATCCCGCGTCAGTCTCTGCATCTGACGGAGGCGGCTGCACTCACGAAGCTCCCGCTGTGCAAGGAAAGGTGTCAGCTGGAAAAGGGGCTACCAGGCGCCTTCCGACGTTCAGCCCCCGATCCGTCCGTCCTGCGCTGGACCCAGAGACCAAGGAGAGCCCCACCTTTCAGCGGAGCCTCCCCGACTTCCATGCAGGGCGCAGGACCCGGGCAGGAGCAAGCGGGCGATGAAGAGGGGCGACGCCGAGATCATCTGTCCTTCCCTGCCCTTTGCACGCATCGCCGTCCCAGCCTCCGCTTCCACCGTTTGCCTTTCAGCGAACCCCGCCCCCCTCCAAAGAAGAGCAGCGGAGCAGACATTCCGGGAGGCCGGAAAAAGAAGGTCCCCTTTCATTCTCTTCCTACCAGGTCCACTCTAGGAAACACATATCTATCGTTCTGGCTCCTTATTGAGGCACGCGAGTCCAGGACCGCTCAGAAAATTGGCGGGAAGGATTTGCCGTTGCTCTCCTCAGGCGGGTAAAGGCCGAGTGAGCGGAGACCCGTTTCTGCCCTCCTGCAAACCGGAGAAGGGGTTTCGGAGGGGCCGGGGGACATTTGCGACTCTCTCGGGCTCCTTTTGGCTGCCCTCGAGCAGGAGCCCCGACGGAGGCCCAGGGATCCCCAGGGATGGAGGCCGCCCTCAGCCCAGAGATCCACCGGCGGCGCTTCCGCGGTCTGGACGGCTGCCGCCAGGAGGCCGAGGGGCCCCGGGAGCTTTGCAGCCGCCTGCACCGCCTGTGCCGCCAGTGGCTGCGCCCGGAGAGGAGCAGCAAAGGGGAGATGCTGGACCTGGTGGTGCTGGAGCAGCTGCTGGCCCTGC
>NW_015425882.1:0-1274 GCF_001527695.2 Protobothrops mucrosquamatus | reverse complement strand
TATTCAGATGGCAGTAGATAATTATATTCCTTTCCCTCTTTCTCTCTGTGGATTTTTATATGCTTTTTAAAAAGATCTCCATGAAATATCCAATCCAGCCTGCACTTTTAATATTCTTACTTACAAGACAGGGCAGGTTTTGAAAACCATTTTTCTACACCTTTATATTTAGGGCCTGAACTGGTTCATTCCAGTCCTTTGCTACCTCATAAAAACCCTGATTGCTTCCTGAATGAAATCCTCAATCTGTATGCATATGCGTTAGTTATAAGAAAACAAAATGCCGGCATGGGATAATTTTAAAACTGCAGAGGATTCTTCAACTCCACCAAATTCTGATTATTTCTTATTTCAAGGTTGCCCATGAAGTGCCTTGGCTGCATCGAGATGCCCTGATTTGTTTGTCTGAGATTGAAATCCATTTGAGGATGAAAAATCAGATCAGTTTCGTGTTCATAACCAATGAGAGTCTAAATGTGCTTCAAAAGTCATCCCCTAGCAACAGCTTAATTAGACAAACAACTAGCCGTGCAGCACCTTTGCTAGTGCAAAATTTTAAAAACAAAGTGAAGCCATCCTTAGAGATGCTAAACTTAATCCAATTATAAATTAAGGAATTGCAGTGTCGAAATACCCCCGAAGTTTTGATTAATTTCAAGAACAGGGCCAGCAAATCCGAGTAACAGAATGAAAGAGTATAAGGGACTTTGGAGGTCCTCTAGTCCAACCCCCTGCTCAGGCAGGAAACCGTATACCATTTCAAACAAACGGTTGTCCAATCTCTTCTTGAAAGCCTTAAGTGATGGAGCACCCACAACTTCTGGAGGCAGGTTGTTCCACTGGTTAATTGTTCTCACTGTCAGGAAGTTTCTCCTCAGTTCTAGGTTGGTTCTCTCCTTGATTAGTTTCAGCATACAGTATTACCGGTAGTTTTAGTATTAATTTGAATATTCAGTGACGGTTCTTAGTCTAATTAGACTGAGCTCAGTTTCCACAGTCTCTAAGTTCAGACTTCTGGTAGCATCTGGAACTAGCTCTGGTTTTAAGAAACTTTTGTGCATAGGTGTCTATGGCAGGGATGAAGGACCAAGGCTGGAGAACTTATGAGGTCCATCCTGATGTTGTATACCAACTTTCCTCTCTATGTTATTTGAGTGCAATGTTGTGATATGTGGAAACAAGTAGTGCTCCTTCCTTCCTCCCTCCCTCCCTCGCTCCCTCCCTCACTCCCTTCCTTCCTTCCCCTCCCTCTCCTTCCTTCCTCCCTCCCTCCC
>NW_015425881.1:0-1274 GCF_001527695.2 Protobothrops mucrosquamatus | reverse complement strand
CAACTAAGATGATCCAAGGCCTGGAGACTAAAACATATGAAGAATGGCTGCAGGACTTGGGTTTGACTAGTCCAGGGGTAGGCAACCTTGGCTCTTTTATGACTCATGGACTTCAACTCCCAGAATTCCTGAGCCAGCATGGCTCAGCTTGGAAACCTCTCCCTTTCCCCTCAGCATGGCTGGCTCAGGAATTCTGGGAGTTGAAGTCCACGAGTCATAAAAGAGCCAAGGTTGCCTACCCCTGGACTAGTCTAAAGAAAAGAAGAAATAGGGGTGACATGATAGCAGTATTCCAGTATTTGAATACTGCCACAAAGAAGAGGGGATCAAATTATTCCCCAAAGCACCAGAGGGCAGGACAAGAAACAATGGTTGGAAACTGGTCAAGGAGAGAAGCAACTTGGAATTAAGGAGAAACTTCCTAACAGTGAGGACATCCTTCTGAGGTTGGTAAAATGGCGACCCAAATTGTTGGGGGCAATAGGCTGATTCTGTAAACCAGAGGTCCCCAATTCACAGTCCGTGGACTGGCACTGGGGTGCGGCATGCCAGAAACTGGAACGCACAAGCAAGTGAAGCCCCCTCCATGAAACCATGCCCCCTCCGGTCCACGGAAAAATCTCTCTCCATGGAACCGGTTCCTGGTGCCCAAAAGGTTGGGGGCCACTGCTGTAAACCACTTAGTGCTCTATGAAGTGGTATATAAGTCTAAGTGCTATTGCTATTTGCTATCATGGTGCTCTCTGAGCTTGGTTGTTTTCTTGCAGACGTTTCATTACCCTAACTAGGTAACGTTATCAGTGTTAGTCTGACTAGCGCTGATGATGTTACCTAGTTAGGGTAATGAAACGTCTGCAAGAAAACAAGCTCAGAGAGCACCAAGGACCCCACAGTCTTCTTCCTCCTCCTCCTCCTCCTCCTCCTCCTCCCCCATTCCCTTCTAGCACTGATGATGTTACCTAGTTAGGGTAATGAAACGTCTGCAAGAAAACAAGCTCAGAGAGCACCAAGGAACCCACAGTCCTCCTCTTCCTCCTCCTCCTCCTCCTCCTCCTCCTCCCCCATTCCCTTCTAGCACTGATGATGTTACCTAGTTAGGGTAATGAAACGTCTGCAAGAAAACAACCAACCCAGAGATCACCAAGGACCCCTCACTTCAACCCTGAGCTATAAATGTTCTCCTTCGTTGGTACCATGGTGCCATCAACACTCTGCCAAGTTTTTATGGGCAGAGACCCCATCTTGATTTTCTGACCATGTTCATTTCCTGTCCC
>NW_015425880.1:0-1274 GCF_001527695.2 Protobothrops mucrosquamatus | reverse complement strand
AGCATCATCTTCACTCAACCCATCCAGTTACATTGGCAAATTTAAAACTGCTTAACCCTTACAGATCACTTCAAACACTGCAGGATGAGAGGAAATCCTGGGTTTCTCATTCTTCAAATAATAAAAGGCAGAAGCTTCAATTTCTGGGCATCCACTGCAGAGATATTAGTAATCATGCAAAATTTGAAACATTATGACTGGATTATACAATGTACTTTGCTGGAGATGCAAACGCAATAAAACCTGAACTATCTTGCTAGGACAAGCCCCAGTAGAAGTCTTGCATCAAAGCACAAGACTACAAATTTGGTAGACCACAAATCTTATACCTCTTAGCTTGGTGGAATGGCACCTTCTTACCAAGTTTGTCATCCTATGCCAACATGCATTAACCACCATTGTGAACAGGTAAGCATATAGCTGACTACAGCATCAGTCAGCTATAGTCAGCTATAGCAGCAGTAGTCATTCAGGCTTTTGACCACAATGCTTAGTTCTTTCAGAGGTACCGATGAATTTCCACCTAATTAAAAACGATATCTTCCCCTATGTAAGCCTTTCTAACAAAATCGGATTCTATTCTCTATCAACCGACTTCCAAATGGCAATATGTCTTACCTTTCTGTATCTCTAAAAGGTCCCTCAGCCATCAAGTAGGATCACATCACACTACCTGCTTGTGTTGAGGCAAAACAGTGAGAAAGAACTGAAAATTCATTGGGTTGTCAGAGGAAGATTCTTAGCTGTTCTATAATATGTTCTTCTGATATTTGAAAAGGATTCCCTGTGCCCATTAACCTAATGACTACCAACTTATGGAAACAGAGACTTAGCTGAATAAAGTATAGTGGTAGGAAAATCCTGCTTAACATATTACAAGCCATAGAGATACATACATACTTAAATTGTATGTATTAATGTTATCCTATTCTTGACTTACCTGTGCAAATTACTTTGGACTCCCTAATTTCAGTGTCATCATTCAAAGGTGGTTGGCTTATAAATGAGAAGACATGATTTTGTGAGTAAGTTTTTGAAATTAGAAGAGGAATTGCCTTACATATCATGCAAAGAGCCATCCAGGTTAATGATCTCAACAAGACCTCAGGTAGACATTGTTTGTTCCATGGAATTTACTGAAGGCCTTTTAGTTGATCATACCAACTGTTCTTTTTGGTGCAAAGTATATTTTCAGTAAATCTAAGTTATACTGTCTTGATCCTCCTAGCAGCTAACTGTGGTTAGATCCAAAGCCACTTATCCTTGCTTTTTCT
>NW_015425879.1:0-1274 GCF_001527695.2 Protobothrops mucrosquamatus | reverse complement strand
TTTTATAGGGATTTTAAAGGGATTTTATAATTTTTCTAATACAGGTTATTTAATATATATTTTAATTTGGCTTTTAGATATTTATTGTATAGCTCTGTTTTTACTTACCTGTAAGCCGCCCTGAGTCCCTCGGGAGAAGGGCGGGGTATAAATTAAAGTAATAATAATAATAATAATAATAATAATAATAATAATAACCTGACACTTAAAATAAACATGGGATGGGAAAGGCAGCATTTTGTATCTAAAGTCAACAAAGGAATTGCGCAGGATTTCAGTAGGATTTGGCTGACAGTTTCAGTATGATGGGGGTTTGCACATAAGATGACTGTGAACTGGAAGTATGAATATAAATCAGCTAGTCTCTGTGAAATCTTTTGAACAAAATAATCAAGAAAAACTGTTGGAAAGAAACAGTGACAGTTTGAAGGGAGAGTCTTTGTTCTCCTTAGTTAAATATTCAGCTGTTTAAATATTTAGTAATGTGGAAACTGAATTTAATCGCAGATATATGTCTTCTATTTATTATTTTTAAAGGTATATGAAAACTAAAGAAAGAAAATTTCTACAAAGCTTGATTTACCACAGAAAAAGCCCAAAATAATATTTTCATACCTCTACGATGCTTTGGGATAAATTATGTTTAGATATAAAGCTGGAACAAATCCCATTGAGATCAATAGAATTTACTCTTGGGCAGCCTGTTCTTTAATATACTAATAAAAAAAATACCTGCTCACTTGCACTGGAGCAAGTTCTTTAGCCAATTCATTAGCAATTTGTGTAAATTCTTGTAAATCCACAAGAAATTAACACTGTGGCCTACCTTTAATTATGAGCCTAGGTAGTCCTGGTTCAGCAACTATTCAAAATTACAATGGTGCTGAATGAGAAGACTTGTGACTGGTCCTCGTTGTTGTAACTGTGGCAGCATTCATGTGGTCATGATTTAGGTGCTTGGCAACTGGCTTGCAATTATAATATCACAACATTCCACAGTTACATGATCAACATTTGTGACCTTTGATGCAAGTTTCTGATAAACAAAGTCAATGGGGAAACCAGCAGGAGGTCGCAAATGGTGATCATGTGATATTGTGCCTAACAACCATGTGGGATTCACCTAAAAATAGCAACTGGGCCTACTATTGTAAGTCATTAGCATAACCATGTGACTATGTGCTTTATGACCACATAGCGATGGAGTTTCCAATCCCGAGTACTGTTATTAACTAAGGACTACCTGTAATAGGAGCTTTAAAAAAATCAACAAT
>NW_015425878.1:0-1274 GCF_001527695.2 Protobothrops mucrosquamatus | reverse complement strand
AACATCCCTCTATACAACAGACTCTGATGATAAATCAGAAATTGTTAATTCTATGCAATTATGTAGGTCAACACCCACCCTGGATGGGAGGGAGTCGGAGGACTACCAACCCACAGGGCAGAAAACCTACCTTTAAAAAACAAAAAGAGAGGAGATGTTGGAATTTTATAGTTCAGGCTTCTATAGCAAAACTAGGCCAAAGGCCAGCTTGCGTACTAGAGGCCTAGGACAGTAAGTGAAGCAACAACTTTCTCTGACAGAAAATAACGGTTAACAGGAAGCTAGCTAAGCAACCGCTAGAGCAACAGGGCAAGTAGATGAACAAATAGAAACCACAATAGGCTTGCTATTGCTTTGCACTAACCATATCCTATAGAAAGCTACAACCAATCATATGTTAAAGATGCTACATAGGACTTATTCTACCCTGCAACTAAATGTAACCAATTATGTATTGACAACTGTACTTCCTCATGTATGTACTGAATAAAGGAGGGCCTCAGAGCACACTCTGTGTCCACTCATCCCGAGGAGATTTCTGCGTGTCTCTTCCTTTTCTGGCTTGCCGTCGCTTGCCAGAATTCATGAGTGACCCACCCTAATGTGGCAAAGCTGAAAATGCCACACTCTCCCCCCCCCCCGTCTCCCCCTCTGTCCTTTGTCCACCCATCACTTGTGCCTGTGTTGTTCTCAGAACAATCTGTTTCCTGGGTGACCTGGGGTGGTCTCCGTCTTCCAGGTGACCCACTTGCACCCCGGCGTTTCTTTCCCCGCCAAGGCAGCGTCTCCTCCCCCCACCTTCCCTCCCCCTCCCATGACTGCTGTCTGGGGGTGGGCAGGCTGCCTAAAAGGGGGAGGAGCGTTAGAGGTCACAGGGCGTCCTGTCCCAGTCCGAAGCCCCCGAGGTCAGAGGCCCCCAACCTTGGCAAGAGTGTGGCTGGCGGAGGAATTCTGGGAGTTGAAGTCCAGAAGCCTTAGAGCCCCCGAGGCTGGAGACCCTCAATGGTCCTGGGGGCGTTTCTGGCCCCGTCTCCTCTCCCCCCTCCCTCCTCCCTCTCTGGCTGGGCAGAACGGGGGGGGGGGAGAAAAACGTTTCCAAACAGAAAAGATCTGAACAGAAATCCTTCAAATCCAGCCCTGCCTGGGACTCCATCGCCCCCCTTCCCCCCCCCAGTGCGAGGAGGGGCTCCGGGGGGGCGCAGAGGAGCGGAGGGGGGGCAGAAGCTCCGAGGAGTGAGACTCAGGAGCCCTGAGACGCGGGAGGGGCTGCCTGG
>NW_015425877.1:0-1274 GCF_001527695.2 Protobothrops mucrosquamatus | reverse complement strand
TTGAGCGAAATCCTCGGCCCTCCCCTCCAGGGGATCCCCCCCCCTCAATTGAAGGAGGGAGCGGGTCACCCTGAAGAGGGCGGCCGGGCGACTATCTGATGACGCGATGAGTGAGGAATAGTAGTTAGTCCTAGCCACTCTCATCGCCACTAGGTAGGATCTAACATGTGTCCTTACCTGTGTTCGAGCGGGTTCGGTTTGGCTGGCCCTCCAACGGCTCTCTAGGCGTCTTTTCCGGCGTTTCATCTCTCTCAGCTCCCCGGTAAACCAGGGAGCCAGACGAGATCTAGGCCGGGTCAGAGGCCGCAAAGGCACGACTCGGTCCAATGCAGCGGCGGCAGTTGTCTCCCAAGCCGCCGCCTGATTTTCCGCCGAGTCATGTATGCATGTTATAACTTTAATTGTTTTATTATTTCTTGCTTCCCTTCTGCATAACATTTTACCCAGAAGGGAATATCATGATGGGTATGGAACGTTTTACATACTTTTTTCCTCAATGTTCCATATGCGTCACAAAAGGAAGGCTGCAAACATCCTAATGACCTTTAGATGCTAACAAAATGATAGACAGAAAACTTCTTTTGAATGGAACTCCAGTAAATTTTGCATCCAGCTATGTCCAGATAACTAAAAGCCCTGCTCTCAGTCTACAGTATCCAGGACTGCATTTAAACCCACAATAATAGAAAGCTGATTTGTGGCATCAACAAAAATCTTCATAACATGAAGAACTTAACATTTTATGGGTACATTTGACAAGCTAAAGTGCAATTTATAATTTGTCTTGAGATTTTTTTAAGTACTATATATTTTCAATTCTGACTGGTAGTGTGGCTGTTTTTTCACAGAAAAATATAATTTATAGTGAAAAACAAATCTCAGATTCTTACAACCCATATATTGGGTAAATGCCATTTCAGTGTCCCTATTATGACAAATATCATCCTGTTATCAGTCATTAAATCATCTATCACCAAAACATTTGAGGGTATGTTTTATCAAGGGGAAAATATGTTAATAACAAAACTTTCAGATAACCTGTCCACAAATTGAATAAGGGAATAATTAACAAATATAGGAAGATTGTCAACAAGGATAACATCATGCAAGATTTCCAGGTACAATTGTAAATACACCCTGAGGGTTGTCAGGCAATTTTTTAAATTATGTGCATTGTGTATCATATTGGAAAAAATCATCTTGGGGTTAGGGGAAGGAATGACAAAACAGGACTTGTGTTGTCAAGACATAAGCTCCACCTTTTTTGAACACAC
>NW_015425876.1:0-1274 GCF_001527695.2 Protobothrops mucrosquamatus | reverse complement strand
CAGAAGTGTTTGTAGAACAGGCACACACAAACCGCTCAAAAAGAAGTTGTCTCTTAAGGTGAGACTGCAAGGAATTCCTTTAGTTATGGAGCTGGACACTGGGGCCGCTCTTTCAATTATTTCCCTTCATACATTCAGGAAGATCTGCAATAGCAGTGGGTTTCAGACAAAACTGAGGCCTTCCAATATAATTTTGACAGACTTCCAAAACTCTAAGGTGTGTGTAAAGGGGGAGGCCACCCTTACAGTGCAACACAAGAGTTTTGAGGTTCCCCTAGATGTGTTGGTTGTGGGGGGTGGACAGAACGAGTCTTATAGGGCTCGATTGGTTTGAGGCCTTGGGAATTCAAGTCACGGGATTACACAGCTTGCAAACACAAAGCCTAGCAGAAGTCTGCAAGGAATTTGCAGATGTGTTTAGTTCACAGCTTGGATCCTACAAGGGGCCTCCAGTTTCATTGAGACTTGACCCTAACATCACGCCTATTAGGGTAAAGGCTAGAAGAGTGCCTTTTGCTTTAAAAAGAAAAAATTGATGCTGAGTTGGATAAGCTGATCCAACAAGGCATTTTAGAGCCTGTGGATTCAAGTCCGTGGGAAACCCCAATAGTCACGCCTCTTAAGGCTAATGGGGACATCCGTATATGTGCTGATTATAAGTGCACTATTAATAAGGCATTACAACAGCATGCATACCCCATCCCAGTAGTCAGTCACGTTCTGGCTTCACTTAAAGGAGGGAAGATTTTTGCAAAGCTTGACTTGGCTCAGGCATATCAACAGTTACCTGTTGATAAAGCAGCTGTTGAGGCACAGACAATTGTAACGCACAGGGATGCATTCAGAGTTAAAAGACTGCAATTTGGGGTAAATGTCGCACCAGGCATATTCCAAAGCGTCATGGAGAGCACACTAAGGGGCATTCCTGGAGTCTGCCCTTATTTCGATGATGTTCTCATTGCTGGAGAATCCATACAAAATTTAGCAGAAAGATTGAGGGCTGTGCTGCTGCGTTCAGAAGAGCAGGTTTAAAGCTCAAGAAAAACAAGTGCAAAATAGGGGTCACTTCTACAGATTTTTGGGATTCAGAATAGATGCCCAAGGCATTCACCCCGCTGAGTCTAAGTTAAAGGCCATACAGCAGGCTCCTCGTCCTAAGTCAAAGGGTGAACTGCAGGCTTTTCTAGGTCTTCTTAATTTTTACAATGCTTTTCTACCTCACAAGGCTGCTGTGGCTGAGCCTCTACATAGGCTTTTAGACAAGCAGGCAGTCT
>NW_015425875.1:0-1274 GCF_001527695.2 Protobothrops mucrosquamatus | reverse complement strand
ATTTCCCATTGCAACAAAAGTGTATCTGAACCCTACAGAATTCAGCTTCACTATTTGTTTGTTTAACTTATATGTCACCCATCTCACCTAGAGCCAACTGTAGGTGGCTTACAATCAATAAAAACAAAATAAAACAATATATTAAAATAAATATTAACCCTAAAATTGTTTTAAAATTTTAAATCCTACTAAGTACGGGGTACAGCAATGGATCTCTTGAGCTATCTATAATAATCTATATACTTGGCCATAAATGATCCCTATGAAGAGTTTTTCAATCCATGCTGTAGAACCTTTTTTCTCTTTCATACCACAACAAACACAAAAAGTTCAAGACCATTTCTAGAGGTAAAGTTTTGGATGCTTGGAACCTTTCCCAAACACTTGGTAAAGTGTGTGGGAAACGTTCTCAGGTTGTTCCCAAATGTCAAACAGTAAAAGTAGCCTAACAAGTTGCTTTCTCACAGTTTAGGCAGTTCCTTGTTTGTGAGGTCATATGAGATCACAACTGTATCAATAAAATTTGCAAACATAATGAGAGGCTCAACTATTGATATTCCCAACTCCCCCCCCCAATGTTTTATCAGAACAGAGGTTTTAGTATTCTACATTCATCCTACAATTTATCTGATTTAAGATAGGGATTGGCAACCAGAGTTTTACAGACATCCTCCAACGTGTTGGCCACCCAATTTGGATGCCAAAAATAAATACTGAAAGCAAAAATGTAATATAAACCTGGTGAGCTGCACAGCAGAATGCCAGTCTCTGTTACCTTTATTTCCATGAATGCTTCTATGGCCTACAAGAGCAGAATACCGGGTGGGTGATGACATCACAATCTCTCTAGAAGTGAGATTCCTGCTGCCCTCCCTCCTCCACACCAAGAAGGCTAAGGGCCAATGGAGAAGACATTCTGAGCAAATAAAGATAGATTTGGATCTCTGCTGTTGTTAAACTTAATTTTAAATGTCCAGGAGACAACTTGTGACCTGCAGGATCATCCTTTCAAAGTCAAACTCGCAATGTCACATGACGTGTCGCGATGTATCGCAACTTTTTTTTCCATTGCTGGCAGTAGTCAGTAAGCCTTCCTGATATACTAATTTCAGTGCATCTTCATCATTGTCCTTCAGATATTCTTCCAAAGCCATTTTTTCTTCTTCAACCATCTGATGTACTTGCAGCATTCCACGCCCACCTATTTGCCTTGGTAGATAAAGTCTGTCAATGTCACTTCGTGGATGAAGGGCATGATTCATTGTCATTATTTT
>NW_015425874.1:0-1274 GCF_001527695.2 Protobothrops mucrosquamatus | reverse complement strand
TCCCATGGGATTTCCAAAAGTGTTGACAATTCTTGATCCTTCTGCTACATAACAGCTGAAATATTTGGGTAGAAACGGTTTTTTGACAAGGAAACATGAACTAAGAATGTGCATGTTACCAGACAGGGAACATAGTAAAATCAAAGAAAACAAGACAGGAGAAGAGTGGGAAAATTTCTCATCTTTATTTGGCTTCTGCACTTATAAGTTTAATATGTGAACTGTGATTTGCCCTTGCTTCTATTTACATTGCTCTTATTTGCTTTGCCTTTCAAGAATTCAAAATAAAAACCAATAGGCCTTAACTTTAAAGTTACACTTTAGGATTCATTAACATTTTTTAACCAGAGTAGGCTTCATAATTATTATCTGTCACACATTTTATACAGTATTTGATATTTGTCCATACAAAATTATCCAAAGATTGGTTCTTGAAAAATTATTAAGAGGTTCCCCCTTATTTGACATTTATTTTTATTTATCTAACTGGGTAGATGGGTAGATATTTCTCTCTTTCTCTCCACGTAAAGCATTCTTAACGCAAATGAGTTTAAGTGTAAAAATTGATCAGCCTAGTTAAATTTGGCTTAGTTCTGTTGATTTAACCATCTGGCTAAAGCTGCTATGACTAGCTGAGTATTATTAATGGAGATGTACTGATTGTAGCTCAGGTTATTATTTTAATTTGCAATTAGCATATATACTTCTTGTGTTTACAGATTTACTCATTGCTGTTGAATCGGTCCCTACAATGGCATCCCCATTTATAACTTGGTTGTTGGTATTCTTGAAATAATTGATATAACCAATGAGATTTGTGATGAATAAACTAGCAGAACCATCCATGCCATGGTTCATTTTCCTATTTTTTATTTTCAGAGTATGGGAATACATCAGCACTCTGGAACATGTCCATTTCAGTGATGGCGCTTCTCAGCCACCTGTAACTATCACCCAAGCCCAACAGGGGGCAGTGGCCCTTCAAAGTGAAGTTCAGGCTACAGACTCTCCCCAGGAACTGATTCTGGAGCAAGAGGCAGCCCTGAGGAACAATCCTGTCATCCAACGAGTATCAATTCAAGATCTTATCAAAGAAGGCAGTAAGGGAAGAGCTTTTGATTTTCGTGGAGGTAGCTTAATGACTGGGAGCAGTGCTGCCAAGGCTATTCTCACCCTCTCTAATCAAGCTGACAGGTATTAGCAACAACATATTGGATGAAGTTTTGGATTTATTTAATATCCAACAGTGGGGGAATGCTGCCATTTTCACAACC
>NW_015425873.1:0-1274 GCF_001527695.2 Protobothrops mucrosquamatus | reverse complement strand
AGATAACAACAGAACCACTTTTATCAGTTGTCACAGGAACTGGAGGACCAGGAGGCTTTACAAAGACCTTGGTCTGTGCTTTCCCCTTAAATCAAAACACAAAAAGAGTCCTTGACTGTGAGATGGGCAGCATATAAATTAATAAACCACCATCTTCCACTCCCAACATCCATATCTTCCTCTTCTCCCTCTCCCTCTCCCTCTCTCTCTCCTTCCCTCTCTCCCCACACAATAATCCTCATTGCAATGCATTCTGTTAACACTTGAGTTGGTTATAATAGAACACCAATGCAGAGATAAGCTTTCTTGTGTCTCTCACACGGCTTTGATTTGTGGCTGTTGAATCTGAAATTTGGAAGACCAGACCAATCCATGGCTGTCTGCAAATGGCCCACAAATGTAGTAGCTGAGTGGTTAGGATACAGTACTGCAGGGAAACTCTGCCCACAGCCGGCACTTCAATCTTGACTGGCTCACAGTTGACTCAGCCTTCCAAGGTCAGTAAAATGAGGAGCCAGATGGTTGGGAACAATATGCCGACTCTGTAAACTGCTTAGAGAGGGCTGTAAAGCACTATGAAGCGGTATATAAGTCTAAGTGCTAAATGCTGTTGCTATTGGAGGCTAACTCTGCCTACTGCCAGGAGTTTGATGCTGACTGACTCAAGGTTGACTCAGCCTTCCATCCTTCCGAGGTCGGTAAAATGAGGACCCAGATTGTTGGGGGCAAATAGGCTGACTCTGTAAACCG
This sequence comes from Protobothrops mucrosquamatus, assembly GCF_001527695.2. Taxonomy (NCBI): domain Eukaryota; kingdom Metazoa; phylum Chordata; class Lepidosauria; order Squamata; family Viperidae; genus Protobothrops; species Protobothrops mucrosquamatus. The sequence goes on along the minus strand of NW_015425873.1, from coordinate 524 downwards.
CTTAGAGGGCTGTAAAGCACTGTGAAGCGGTATATAAGTCTAAGTGCTATTGCTATTAAGAGCTGTGGTGGTGGAGCGGTTAGAATGCAGCATTGCAGGCTGACTCCACCCACTGCCAGGAGTTCGATCCTGACCGGTTCAAGGTTGATTCAGCCCTTCTTCCTTCCGAGGTGGGTAAAATGAGGACTCAGATTGTTTGGGGGCAAATATGCTGACTCTGTAAACTGCCTAGAGAGGGCTGTAAAGCACTGTGAAGCGGTATATAAATCTAAATGCTATTGCTATAAAAACATTCCCACTACCAGCAGTTTAATCCTGATGGGGCTTGTGAGAAACAGAGAAGTTTAAAAATAAAACGGTCACAATTGATTAACAATAGAAGGATTAGCCAAGCCCTGCACGTAGGCACTAGATTTCAGGAGGCTTGGGTAGAAGACACACTTAACAAGACAAAAGGATGGCAGAGAGAAGTTCTGAACAATGTAACTGAGGGGGAGGGATAATGTATTCTGGCTAGGCGGATC
>NW_015425872.1:0-1274 GCF_001527695.2 Protobothrops mucrosquamatus | reverse complement strand
TACATTAACACTCTAGAGTTTACTCAAAAACCAAATGAAACTTTTTAGTTCCATATTTACTCTCAATATAATCTATCCATCTTCTCCAAACCAAGATATATCTTTCTTGTGAATAGTCCTTCACATAGGCAGAAATCTTAGCCATTTCTGCTAAATTTGAAACTTTGAATACCCAATCTTCTATAGTGGGCAAACGTTCTGTTTTCCAACATTGAGCTACTAATAGTCTTGCAGCAGTTATCAAATTCAACATCAAATCCATTTCTTTTTTTATCCAAATCTTCCATAATACCCAGCAAAAATAACTGCGGCTTAAACTTTATCTTTTTCTTAAAAATATTTTGAATATTCCACCATATCTGGAATATTCTGGAGCCTGCTTTGTTGTTGTTAGTTGCGAAGTCGTGTCCGACCCATCGCGACCCCATGGACAACGTTCCTCCAGGCCTTCCTGTCCTCTACCATCTTCTGGAGTCCATTTAAGCTCATGCCTACTGCTTCAATGACTCCATCCAGCCACCTCATTCTCTGTCATCCCCTTCTTCTCTTGCCCTCCATCTTTCCCAGCATTAGGCTCTTCTCCAGTGAGTCCTTCCTTCTCATTAGGTGGCCAAAGTATTTGAGTTTCAAGCATTCTTCCTTATCCAAGCACAAATAACTTGTGCCTGTAGATCCTCAAGCCAGCTATCAATTTGAGAGACTGTTTATTTCTTTGTTGTTGTTAGTTGCGAAGTCGTGTCCCACCCATCGCGACCCCATGGACAACGTTCTTCCAGACCTTCCTGTCCTCTACCATCTTCTGGAGTCCATTTAAGCTCACGCCTACTGCTTCAGTGACTCCATCCAGCCCCCTCATTCTCTGTCGTCCCCTTCTCTTGCCCTCAATCTTTCCCAGCATTGGGCTCTTCTCCAGTGAGTCCTTCCTTCTCATTAGGTGGCCAAAGTACTTGAGTTTCAACTTTAGGATCTGGCCTTCTAAAGAGCAGTCAGGGTTGACCTCCTCTAGGACTGACCGGTTTGATCGCCTTGCAGCCTGCTTAGTGTATTTTAACTTCTACTGCAATGGTTTAATTGAGAAGTGCTGCAGCCATAGGCTTTCTTTCCATAGGGTTTTGGCTCCCTCTTGTGCTGATGCCCTGGGGGGAGGGAGAGTAGCCTCCCAAAAACAAGAGCAGCCTGCCCTGAGTCCTGGCTGGAGACCCAGAAACGGCTCCTGCTCAAAACTCAAAAGATGTCCTGATTTGTTCTCCGGGAAGTGAGTTCCATGGGTATTG
>NW_015425871.1:0-1274 GCF_001527695.2 Protobothrops mucrosquamatus | reverse complement strand
AATTTTCTGAGATTGTAGATTTGGGGTTTTCATGAGCTGTAAGCCATAATCATCACAGTTATGACACATCATGGCTTGAACTATCTTGGTTTGCATGTAATGAGTCTATCTCATATATTAGGTTCACCTTTTAAGTTGCATTACTGAAATAAATGAACTTTTGCACGATATTCTAATTTTTCGAGTTTCACCTGTATGTTCGCATGATAATAATTAAAATAAAATTGGGATGAAAAATGTAATACATCCCAATTTTAAATATTTCTGGAATACATGTGGAGTGTGGAGTATAAAAGTGAAATAATAAAGTTATAAATTGATTTGTTTGCATGTTATCATTTTTTAAAACTATAGAAATGATAGACTAAAATCAAGTTTTGTAGATCCCTGTGAATCAAAGGCCAATGGTCATAAATCAAATTTGCTGTAATAGTGGATTTCCTGCAAAAAGTATGGTATTGGATCAGACAACTATTCAGATTCTATCATGTCTGTTTGTCTGTCTCTCATCTATCTATCTAGTTATATGTACTTTATCTTTCTAAGTATCCATCAGGCATATTGGACCACTATTCTTAACATAAAATTCGGAAGAATGATTGAATAATATCTGTAGTCCATGTGATTTGGTAAAACTGCTCTAGTTGTGTGTAATAACTTGTTCTTCCTTACTCAGTTTTGTAACAGTAGAAGATTGAAATCAACCATTGTGGAATCCTGTGTCCACCAGATGTATTGTTGCAAAAAATTATGGCAGAGCTACAAATTTAATTATACAAGTGAATGTCTGCTTATTTTCTTGCTCTGCTTCTCCTAAAGATTCTTGTATGCCTTCCAGATTGGGTCTGGAGTGTGCCCAGTTCTCTAGAAAATGAATAGAATCATGGGGTAGAGAATCTAATTAAATTATGGAGTGTGCAGCTTTGGTGAAGGTACCTGATAAGGTTCAATCTGTAGAAAGTTTGCTATTATCTCAGAAGGAAGCTATGATTGCAGTGGAGGAAAGATGTATTTAGATTATTGAATACATTTTTAGTCTGTTGTAAGCATATACCTTTTTGTTGTAAGTCAAATTTGCTATCTGACAAATACCATGTTCAAAGAAAATAATCAAATATTTTTTAAAGACCTTGTTTTAGATAGAATAGTTCTATACATATATTTATGTATGTGTATATACTGTGTGTATGTGTATATAAATTGCTTATATATATATATATATATATATATATATATATATATATATATATATATATATATATATATATATATAT
>NW_015425870.1:0-1274 GCF_001527695.2 Protobothrops mucrosquamatus | reverse complement strand
TCCAGCAAGCGGGACTGACCTAGGGAGGATTTTAGGTAGGGATGATTTTAAGAAAATTTTAATTGACACACAGCTTCCAATATTTGGCTTTTAATTTGGTTTTATGGGGTTTTTTGTTTTTTGATGTATTTTGTTTGTATCTGTTTTAATATGCTGTGCACCGCCCTGAGTCCTACGGGAGAAGGGCGGTATATAAATTGAATTATTATTATTATTATTATTATTATCATCTTTATTATCTATTCTTGTAAACCACATTTGTTCCATCATGTCCATACACTAGTTAAATATCACATTTTGCTTTTTGAATTTCTTTCCTCTCTCTTTTGAGGATCTTACCAACTTTCTCACTCGTTTATTTGTTTGCAATTTAATCTTTATTCTGCCTTCATCTCAACGTATTTTTCTGTATACTGATCACTCTCATTTCTAGTATATTCAGTCAATATCCAGTTAGCAACTGTTTATTCCTGATTCTACAGTAATGCTTATGTACCTTTTGGAATTTTCAATATTTCTATATAAATATGACCTGAAACATGATCTGTTCTCTTCACAAGTCCTAAAACTAAATAAAGAAAATCCAATTAAACAAATGAGTCAAAAAGAATACACCTCCTGGAGTATTACATGCCTTGCTCTTAATGTCATTGTCAACGCTGCAAATACTGTATATTCTTGCTTTGACAATATGCAGAACTGTCTGGTATTTTTATAGTTAAATCAGGCAACAGTGAAAGGGGAGGAGAATAAGGAAAGCCTGGGAAAAAGGAACCGGAAGTGAATCACATCTTCCAAGTTAATTGGAAGATGTGAATCATGACCCCAAAATAGGGGAGGGAAAAATGCCTGGAATGTATGTGCAACGGAAAAGAAAATCAGATCTTAGCATTCCACCATGCCGTACTGACATCTCTGTAACCTTAATAAAGGCTTTTAGGTTAAAAAAATGCCTGAAAGTTCTTTTAAGTGTTTCGTTAATCAGACACATGACAGTCATCTTGATTAGTTGACTACTCTGGGGGTGGGGAAGGGAGATAATGATGTTGAATTGCCCCCATTTGTATTGCCTCCGTTATCAGTCTACCTGATAGTGAACTGGTAGAGTCCAAACTTTTTGGAAATAGTTTTGTAACTTTTCCAACTGTTGAACATCAACAACTCTTGTTGTTCAAGGGGGGCACCCCAGTTATTGAAGGCAAAGGTTCACATATTTTTGCCCCACAAAAATAAGTAGCTTTGAATTATTTTCTTCAATGAATAAGTATGATGTT
>NW_015425869.1:0-1274 GCF_001527695.2 Protobothrops mucrosquamatus | reverse complement strand
TCAGAGTTGGAAGGGACCTTGGAGGTCTTCTAGTCCAACCCCTGCTCTAGCACGAGACCCGGTCCCATTTCAGACAAATAGCTGTCTCTTCTTAAATGCCTCCAGTGATGGAGCGTATAATACCACTTTGTGTTCAATTTTAGCTGCTTTTATGTCCTGAGTGCCCTTCATTTGCTTAATAAGGCAGGCCAATGGTTGCATATGAAATTAAATATAAGAAATTATTAAAGGTGCCCTTGATGAGTTTCACGCACCATCTAGATAGACAAAGAAATAATTATATTTCTAAAAAAAAAAAACACCGGCTGAGGAATAAGAATGCAACTTTATAATCTGGTTGATATAAAATGATTCAGTTGATTTAAAAAAATGAAGGAATTATCCTCCAGAAATTTAATATCAGGGGCCTAGTCTGCATTTAGTAAAGCCACCACTGTCAACTTCAGATTCTTCCGAAAGTATTCTTCAAGTATCCAATTGTATAATGTAGCATTATCCAAGATTTGTCTGCCTTTTTAAATCAGACCATTCAGGATGGATAATTGAAGATAGTGCCTTCTGTAGCTTTATGTACTAGGCTCATTGTTAAATTTTGGCACCAATAGTTAACAAAATGCTGGGGTGATACTATGCACAAACAGCAAAATCTTTATCATTTTTTAAAAATCAGATATACGTCTCTGGTTAGAAAAAGTTGGAAAAGCTTTGTATTTTTTCCAAAAAAAAAAGCATGATTCTAAACATCGGACAATATTGAAACAACAAAACAAAATCCATATATGTCTTATACCCACTGAATTGGGACTGCGAACTTTTCCTATTTTCTTTCATACTTTTAATAACGGTTGATTATTTCCTGAAGCAATAAAGGTGCAGCTTAAATAGACGGCTGGGTTATGTCTATTTAAAAATGATTAAACTCTTCCCCAGTAACCCTTGACTCGGCATTATAATATCAAGTGTAAAAAAACAGAAAACATAAATCTTACTCTTTTAACGGACAAATTGCCTAATAATTGCAGGAAAGAGATAGCAACGCTGAAGAATCCAGCGTCTTTGCAAGCCAGCCCTCCGAAGGCTGCTTTAGCATAAGCCAATGGTTTCCTCTTACTATTTTAAAATGAGATTAGATAGATAGATAGATAGATAGATAGATAGATAGATAGATAGATAGATAGATAGATAGATAGATAGATAGATAGATAGATAGATAGATAGATAGATAGATAGAGAAAGAGAGAGAGAGAGAGAGAGAGAGAGAGAGAGAGAGAGAG
>NW_015425868.1:0-1274 GCF_001527695.2 Protobothrops mucrosquamatus | reverse complement strand
TGTTGGCAAGCACTTGTCGCTCGTATTATGTGCCACTCTCATAATCTGGCATGTATTACTTACTGGCATGATTTTTTTTTTCATTCTTCTCTCATGAAAAATATATTTTAATGTGATCAACAACCATTTTCACGGTGATGTGTTTTGGAACAGGCTTTGGGTTAAGAAGCCCAGTAGTATTTCTTGGACTTAACCCCACTGAATAAGAAATGCAGGAACCAGAAAGAGTGTGTATGTATGTATGCATGTGTTTTGTTTTGTTTGTGTGTGTGTGTGTGTGTGTGTGTGTGTGTGTGTGTGAGGGCAGTAAGAGATTTCTCTGCATAGCACGGTTAGAGATGTATTGTGTCTCTGGAATTATGATCTATTGGTTGAGACAGCCCAAAATCCTGAGTGCTCCCTGAAAGTAAATTAGATCCAGGCTTAGCCATTGCATCAGTGAAACCAGCTTGGGAGTAAAATAAGCCTTAGCTATTTTTATTTTTCATTAATCTAAATGGATCAAGTCTAAAAATGACAAATCCGAGGTTGTCAATACCACTCAAGACCCATGCAATTTCACACATTCCTCAACCAGAGGCCTTAATAGCCAGTCTGCTGGGAGATGTTTAGAAATATCTCTCAGCTTTGTCACTGTTGCCTAACTGTAAACTTTTGAAGTATTAAGCACTTAGATATTGATCTTTTGGCTTCTCTGTTATCCTTTCTTTCATAAACAGACAGTCCTCGATTTACAGCCACAACTGAGCCCAAAGTTTCTGTGGCTAAGCGCGATAGTTGCTAAGTGAATTTTGTCCGATTTTATGGCCTTTCTTAAGTGACCTCGGAGTCCTAGTGGACGATCACTTAATAATGAGCCAGCCATGTGCTGCAGCTGCCAAAAAAGCCAACGCAGTGCTAGGCTGCATTAACAGAGGGATAGAATCAAGATCACGTGAAGTATTAATGCCACTTTACAATGCCTTGGTAAGGCCACACGTGGAATACTGCATCCAGTTTTGGTCACCACAGTGTAAAAAAGAGGCTGAGACTCTAGAAAGAGTGCAGAGAAGAGCAACAAAGGTGATTATGGGAACTGGAGGCTAAAGCATATAAGGAACGGTTGCTGGAATTGGGTATGTCTAGTTTAATGAAGAGAAGGACGAGGGGGGACATGATAGCAGTGTTCCAATATCTCAGGGGCTGCCCCAAAGAAGAGGGAGTCAAGCTATTCTCCAAAGCGCCTGAAGGCAGGACAAGAAGCAACAGATGGAAACTAATCAAGGAGAGAAGCA
>NW_015425867.1:0-1274 GCF_001527695.2 Protobothrops mucrosquamatus | reverse complement strand
CTAGAGAGGATTTTAAATCGGGTTTATTTTAAGGAAATTTTAAACAGGAAATCACAACGTTAAATATTTGGCTTTTAATTGGTTTTATTCGGTGGGGATTGTGGGTATGTTTTTGTTTTTAAATAGGTTGTGAGCCGCCCTGAGTCCCGTCGGGAGAAGGGCGGGATATAAATCAAAATAATAAATAAATAAATAATAAATAAATAAATAAATAAATTGTCTAAAATTATTATACCCTAGAAAAGGGTATTGTTATTGATGTAATGGATAATAAAGAAGCTTATGTATTACTGTATATCATATTTGTTATTGTTCAATATTTTGATAAATGCATAGGAACATAATTATATCCTTTGTAATGTAATCTATATTTCATACATTTAAATATTATTTTCTGAAAAGGGGACTGGAGGTTTTACCAGATTCTAAAAGGCTTCATGGCACAAACAGGTTAAAAAGCCCTGGCATGGAGGGATGAGAGTAGGTTCCTCCATACTCCAAACTCAGAAGCATTTACAGTATTTAGTCAGCAGAGAAACTGGTAAGGATGTATTCTTCCACATCTATAATGTATGCAGTATAGACAGCCATATATTTACTTGAGTTCCTATTCAAAGTTTTATCCTAATATAAGACAGGTGCCTAGTCTGGTGATAACATTTTTATTTAGCGAGAAGAATTTTTTCTCTCCAGTGATATAGGCATAATCGTGAATGTCTTGCAGTTTTTATTTCACATAATGTTGACTGTTAACAAAAAAGCTACATAGAACTCTTTTTAAAACCATAACCAATCTTTAGAATGGATCCGGGTTTAGGTGAAGAAGATCTGATTTTGAAATTGCCAGGGCCATGCTGAATTATATACAGTAAGTTGTGGTACAGAGATACAGGTTTGATGGAGTTATGCATAGCATGCTGCCTAGACTGGAAACAAATTCCTACCAGCCTAATTGTCAGAAATTATTCATTTGTATTCTGTTTCTTCCCTTTATTTCTTCCCTCCCTCCCTACCTACCTAGAGGGTACCACATCTGAATTTAGGATATTAAAAACCAGTATCTGTAAAATACACTTATCTAATAACTGATAAAGGAAAGCTAAAAAATTAAAAAGCTATCATATTACTCACCAGTCTCCAGAAGAGCAGCCAGTTTTTTTTATTGCAGCATAAAATCTCAATCATATTACTAATGATGAATCACTGGGTTTATAGAATTGAATCGGAAGAACGTCACTATCATAAAGAGAGCCAAATATCCTGTTATCAGAAAG
>NW_015425866.1:0-1274 GCF_001527695.2 Protobothrops mucrosquamatus | reverse complement strand
ACTCATACTCATGCCCTCAAATACAGATTTTCTTTTGAAGATTATGAAAATGTAATTTCAGCCGATGTCATTTTAATGTCATTTTTCTGGTATGATTTTTAAAACACACATATGATGCTCCAGAACATTAATGCTTTATCCTTGAATAACAATTTAAATTCAAATTAAGTTAAAAATCACAGACATATTGGGAACAAAACTTTTTTTACTAGGGCTTTATTGATTGATTGGTCAAAATTTGTAAATCCACTTACCTCACTACACTCTGAGGGACATACTGTACCAAATAATAAAAGAAAGGAAAGATGGTGATAACCAGGAACTGACAAAGTCCAGTAACATTCAGGGGACAAATACTGAACTTAACCAAGTATTATTGTTATGGTTTGTCACACAGTCAGCCAAATGTTTACACTGGTTTTGGCATTTTTGTCCACCAATTGAGCCCTTCCCAAGGATCTGGGGTAGATGTTGATGTTTGATGGTGACAGAGATATGGTTGCAGGATGTCAGCTGTTTCCAGTAAAGCTGCCTTTTGCAATTGACTGATGGTGAATTTGCCAATGCCAATGGTGTTCAAGTGATGATGATGATGATGATGATGATGATGATGATGATGAGGAGGAGGAGGAGGAGGAGGAGGAGGAGGAGGAGGAGGAGGATGGAAGGACCAACCCCCTGCTCAGGCAGGAAATCCTATGCCATTTCAGACAAATGGCTGTCCAGTCTCTTCTTAAAAACTTCCAGTGTTGGAGCATTCACAGCTTCTGGAGGCAGGTTGTTCCACTGGTTAATTGTTCTAACTGTCAGGAAGTTTCTCCTTGGTTCTAAGTTGCTTCTCTCTTTGGTAGCTCTAGGTTGCTTCAGTTGTTTTGGGATTGCACCCAAGGCACCCATTACTATTGGTACTACCTTTCCTTTCTTTTGTAGCAGTCGTTCTATTTCTATTTGCAGGTCTTTGTATTTTATTATTATTATACATAGCACTATTAGTTAGAGTAGCATGTATTAAATTATTTTCATATAATAACTGTTGGGTTTATCATTGAACAATCTAAAAGTTCTTGGAGGGGTTAATGAACTGCCCCCAGAGATCAGGGTGATCCCTGATCTCCCTTCCTTCCGCCGCGCCCTTAAGACATGGTTATTCCAGCTTGCAGGACTGGCCTAGGGGAAATTTTTAGAGGGGGTTTTAATTATATTTTAATTAGATCACAGTTAAATATTTCCTTTTTAATTAATTTTTAAACTTGTAATGTTATCTGTGTATTTTT
>NW_015425865.1:0-1274 GCF_001527695.2 Protobothrops mucrosquamatus | reverse complement strand
CGAGGGGGGACATGATAGCAGTGTTCCAATATCTCAGGGGCTGCCCCAAAGAAGAGGGAGTCAAGCTATTCTCCAAAGCGCCTGAAGGCAGGACAAGAAGCAACGGATGGAAACTGATCAAGGAGAGAAGCAACCTAGAACTAAGGAGAAACTTCCTGACAGTTAGAACAATTAACCAGTGGAACAACCTGCCTCCAGAGGTTTGTGGGTGCTCCAGCACTGGAGGTTTTAAAGAAGAGTTTAGGCAGCCCTTTGTCTGGGATAGTATGGGGTTTCCTGCTTGAGCAGGGGGTTGGACTAGAAGACCTCCAAGGTCCCTTCCAACTGTGTTATTCTTTCAACAGAATTTCCATGTTCTGATTCACGAACTTTTGTTGCTTTCTTTATGTACAGTGTCTTTTATTTTTGTAGGATCTGTTCTTTCGTCCATATCATTTTTTATAAAAAGATTTACAAAGAGCATAAAAACTAGGCCAAATAAAAAGCACAACCAGAACAGAAAGAAAAGGAAGAAGAAAAATTTGCAGAAAGAAAGGGCAAAAAAAAAAACCCCAGAAAGAATAAGCTTCCCATTTCCTTTGCAGCAAATAGAAGTACAATTCCAAAATTATCCTCCTGCTGCAATGATTAAAAAAAAAAAAAGCTCACTCTTTTTCTATTATCCAGATTTGTTTTTCTAATCATCAAGACCGCCAATCATAAATGCATTTTGCTCCGTTTTCTGCAAAAAGTCTAAAAAGGGTTTCCAGTCAACCATAAATATAATTTTTTTTCTCTCTCTCTAATCAAGGAAGTCAGTTCAGCCATCTCTGGATGGGATCTGCTCTTTCCAAAGAAGTTTTATTCTACAAATAGGCAGTTTTCTGATGGAATAATAATAATAATAATAATAATAATAATAATAATAATAATAATAATAATAATAATAATAATAATAATAGTAGTAGTAGTAGTAGTAGTAGTAGTAGTAGTAGTAGTAGTAATAATAATAATAATAATAATAATAATAATAATAATAATAATAATAATAATAATAATAATAATAATAATAATAATAATAATAATAATAATAATAATCCAAACTCAATGGAGGAAATACCATGAAGGCAATCAACACCTGGGCAATTCCAGTCATTAGATACACAGCTGGAACAGTGGACTGGACTCAAGCAGAACTAAAAGCAATGGATAGGAAGACCAGAAAAATAATGACAATAAAGCATGCCCTTCATCCACACAGTGACATTGACAGACTCTGTCTACCAAGGCAAATA
>NW_015425864.1:0-1274 GCF_001527695.2 Protobothrops mucrosquamatus | reverse complement strand
GAGAGGAAGCTGCATCTGCCTACTAAAAGATTTCAAGAATGTGGGCTTAACTGCTGCTTAAGATTAAAGTGCCAGTCATAGAAACCTTTGTTCTTAAAGGTTAATACACCCACATGAGATGCTTTATTTTTAGACAAGCATTGAACAAAGCAGCATAGAAAAAGAAAAGCAAGAGCTGTGCACTTTAAAAGCTTTGAGATGGGTTTTCTACAAATACAAGTTCACAAGCTGACATTTGACTGCCTTCTCTCTCTGCTCCTTCTAATGGCTATTTACAGTTCCCTGACTGCCAGGTAAAAGCTCTTTGGAGGAGATCTCACTGTTCAGCCATGTCCAAACCCTCCAGCAGTTAAAGTAATCAATTCCATGTGTTGGTTCAAGTCTTCCCCAATCTGAACAGTCTTGAGGAGGTCTCTGGAGACACCAGGTTGGGGTTGAAAGCTTATCCTCCCCCCAATTCACTGAAAAAATGCTAACCTTCTGTCTCTCGGATGTCTAGTACCTTCTTGATCTGAGAGAGAGGCATGAGGATGATGTGCTTGAGACAGGCTGGTGGCCTGGTGTGGCCGTGCGGACTCTTGAAGCCACCGATGACTTTGTGCCGTTTCCTCGCAATCTGTCACAAAACCAAAGAAACCTTTTGTGAGAAAGCAGCCCCAGTGTTTACAAAGACCTTTAACATGACAAGTCTTGCAGCCAACAATGGCTTTCAGAAAGCCTAAGCAATTGCAATGTATGGATTTAGAGTTTCTTCTTAAAATGCCAGGCGACCCCCTCTTTTATGTGAGCAATCTGGAGATTTTATGTTCTCTTCAACACCGCATGCTGCCTTCCTCTTCTTCTCCTCCTCTGCCTGGTACTCACAAAATGTCCCCAAGCTGCATATGGCCAGGAGTAGAGCACTGTATCAGGGAATGCTAATTAAATTTATCCCTTCCATTTTTAAATCCAGGCTATACAAGCAGACATAAGTCTGGAAGGCGAGATAATTATCTGAAAGCAGAGTTAGGCAATCTATTGCCATCCAGGCTTGAGAGACTACGGTTCACCTAATCCCTTTCCACTGAGCATACGCCAATGGATGTGCAATCCATATTATCTTGCAACAGGATACCCAGTGGCCTAGATCTTATGCTAATTCTCTGCAAATATGCCAAATAACAAAACCTGCACTTCCGCAGAAGATTCTTCAGGCTGCTTGCAATACCACTGTCAGCCATCTTGATAAAGAAATAACTATAACCAAAGCATATAAGGAAAGGCTGCTGGAATTG
>NW_015425863.1:0-1274 GCF_001527695.2 Protobothrops mucrosquamatus | reverse complement strand
CTGGCCTAGGGAGGATTTTAAATCGGGTGCATTTTTAGAAAATTTTAAATACCACAACTTTAAAATATTTGGGTTTTAAATTGGTTTTATTTGGCGGGGATTGTGGGCTTGTTTCTGTTTTAAATATGTTGTGAGCCGCCCTGAGTCCCTCGGGAGAAGGGCGGGATACAAATCGAAATAAATGAAAATGAAATGAAATTACAGTTTGTAGTGCTGGACTTTATCTCAAGAGCCACGACACCCCAGCCAGTTCAGTTTTCTTCTACCTCCTCCCCCACATAAACATATATGTACACATCATATGCCACACCTACTAAGCAGAATGGTCTTACATGAACTATTTTGATCTGAAAACATAATAAACAATTTCCAATAAAATATTACTACTTAGTATATATTTATTTATGGTTTATTTATTTGGTTGGTTGACTTATATTTCTCTTCAATACTGAATGTTTCTAGGAAATTTACACCATAAGATTAAAACATCAGATGTATAACATTTAAAAACAGAGTATGTAGAGAAATAATGGAGAAAAACAATACAAATCTTATTGCGTGCCTCTGTCAAGGAGCAAATGCCTTCATTCCACCCCAGGGAGTGACAAAAGTGCAATTCTTTACTATGTTGAAAAACCCAAACAGGGCCAAGGTCTTACGGATCAGAAGAGGAATGTTATTCCATAGAGCAGTGTGAAGCTACTGAGAAGGTGTGACTTCCATAACCTACATTTGACAATGCTTTATAGCTGGGACCTAGAATGTGCCAAGTCTTTCTGATCTTACTGGTCTGACAAAAAGAAATAAGAAAAGATGGCTTGTTAAATGTTTATGGATATTCTCTGTCATCCAGGTCATAGTTGTATCAAAAATGCTTTTTCACGAGGCAATTGGACTTTCTAGTTTTCCTTTAAAGATGTTTTGCTTCTCATCTGAGAAGCTTCTTCAGCTCTGACTGGATGGTGCTTCCATTCCTTCTATTCTGCACCATCCAATCAGAGCGAAGAAGCTCCTGGATAAAAACTTATTGGATGAGAAGTGAAATGTCTTCCAAGGAAAACAAGAAAAGGCATCTTTTGAGCCTGGACACCTCAGAAGATCAAGGAGTCCACTGGGATCAGAAAACAAAAAAGATTCTGCTCAGTCTTTGGTATGAAGTCTCTGATACTTTGGTTGAACAGCCAACTACAGATTCAGAAGACTGATCTGACAGCCAGTTGAGTGACTTAGACCAGTCATTTTCTCTCAGCTCAACTTACCTCACACAATTATTA
>NW_015425862.1:0-1274 GCF_001527695.2 Protobothrops mucrosquamatus | reverse complement strand
TTTATTTTATTTCATTTTACCTTATATTAATTTATCATTTTATTCTTTTATTTTGCTTTATTTTATTTTATTTTACTTTCTATTGTTTTATAATTTTTTTACTTTATATTTTATTTTATTCTTTTATTTTACTTTTATTAGACGACTTTGTTATTTTGTTTTATATTTCATTATTTATTTTATTATATTAATATATTTATTTTATTTTACTTTATTTTATTTTATTTTGTTTTTTATTTATTCTATTTTTTTATTTTATCATTTTATTTTTCATTATTTTCTTTTTACTATTTTATTTTACCTTATTTTGTTATTTTATTTTACTTTATATTTTATTTTATTATTTTTTTATATTTTTTTATTTTATTTTATTATTTTATTTCATTTTACTTTTATTAGATGACTGTTATTTTATTTTATATTTCATTTTTTATTTTATTATATTAATATATTATTTATTTTATTTTATTATTTTATTTTATTTTTTTCTTTTGATTTATTTTTTTATTTTATCATTTTATTTTTTATTATTTTATTTTACCTTATTTTGTTATTTTATTTTACTTCATATTAATTTATTCTTTTATTTTATTATTTTACTTTCTTTTATTATTTTGTTTTACCTTTATCATTTTATTTTACTTTCTTTTCTTTTACTTTATTTTATTTTACGTTATTTTGTTATTTTATTTTAGTTCATATTAATTTATTCTTTTATTTTATTATTTTACTTTCTTTTATTATTTTGTTTTACCTTTATCATTTTATTTTACTTTCTTTTCTTTTACTTTATTTTATTTTACGTTATTTTGTTATTTTATTTTAGTTCATATTAATTTATTCTTTTCTTTTCTTTTATTTATATTATTTTATTTTATTATTTTACTTTCTTTTATTATTTTATTTGACCTTTATCATTTTATTTTACTTTCTTTTCTTTTCTTTTACTTTATATTGTTTTATTTTATTTTACGTTATTTTATTTTGTTAGACGACTTTACTATTTTATTTTACATTTCATATTTTCTTTTATGATATTGTATTATTTTACTTTATCTTATGATATTATTGATTGTGCTTTATTTTACTATATTTTATTTTATTATATCGCTGCCTTATTTTATTTTATTTTGTTAAATAAATGTAGGTTCAAGCCTACATCATCAGCTCCCTGAAGAAAGAAATGCCCTCGGTCTTCGGGAAAGATAACAAAAAGAAAGAATTGGTGAACAATCTGGGCGAGATTTACGGCCGGATCGAGCGAGAGCATCAAA
>NW_015425861.1:0-1274 GCF_001527695.2 Protobothrops mucrosquamatus | reverse complement strand
TCTATCTCCCAATGTAAGGAAGAAATTAGTTGTACAGTGCCTCCTAGTGGTCATTACAAATAGAACTATTTACAAAATGGCTGGTGAGCCAAATAGCATTGTGGAACAACGTTTCTCGTTATGATGTGTGGACTTCAACTCCCAGAATGCTGGCTGAGGCATTCTGGGAGTTGAAGTCCACACATCATAATGTGGTTGAGCTTGAGAAATGTTGTTACTGACAATTTCACCTCTTGAAATCCCAGTTTTCCTAAGGACCCCAGGTCAAAGTTCCTAAATGTTGAAAGGTAGGCCGGAATCCTGCCCAATTTCATGAAAATTCAACCACGTCTGCCAAGGGGTGAGAAGCCAGTACAGGCAGTCCTCAAACTTACGACCACGGCTGAGTCCAAAATTTCCATTGCTGAGCAAGACAGTTGTTGAGTTTTGCCCCATTGCGTGACTTTTCTCGCCACGCTTGTTAAGCCAATCACTGCCGTTGTTATAGTTAGGAACACGGTCGTTAAACGAGTCGGGCTCCCCCCCGTTGACTTTGCTTGTCAGAAGGTCGCCAAAGAGGATCGCATGGACACCACAACCGTGCTAAATATGAGTCTCTGAATGTTGATCACGTGACCCTGGGGAGGCTGCAACGGGCGTAAGTGCGAAAAAACGGTCGTAAGTCACTTTTTTCAGTGCCGTTGCAACTTTGAACTGTCAATAAACAATTTGTCATAAGTCGAGGACTGCCTGCATGTTGTCATCTCCACTAATTTTCCATTAGAAAATTCTAATCTTGCAAGATTGGGGAATCCTATAATATTGTGAGGGTTGTTTTTTGTTTTAAAAATGATTTAATTTGGAGAGCTTTGCACGTCTTAGCGAGAGCAGAACAGAATTGTCACTTGTCTTCCCATCCTGTGTGTTAGAAACTGACCAAAGAGAGAAGCAAGCTGGAATTAAGGGGAAACTTCCTAACAGTGAGGACAGTTAACCAGTGGAACAGCTTGCCACCAGAAATCACCGGTGCTCCAGCACTGGAGATTTTTAAAAAGAGACAGGACAGTCACTTGTCTGAGATGGCATAGGTTCTCCTGCTCGAGAAGGGGGCTGGACTAGAAGACCTCCAAGGTCCCTTTCCAGCTCTATTCTATTCTTGTTTTTTTTATTTATTTTTTTTATTGAAAATTTTTAAAATTTTTACAATATAACTCCCCACCTCCCTCATACCCCACCCTTCCCCACCCCCCTCCCTTCCCCCCGACTTCCCAGAGCTACACACAGGGTTTACAATA
>NW_015425860.1:0-1274 GCF_001527695.2 Protobothrops mucrosquamatus | reverse complement strand
TCTGTTTAGACCGCCTTTAAACCTTGAGAGAAAAACATTCATGGGATCCAGCTGGGTGACTTTGGGACCAATCACCAGGAGACAGTGAGTTCTAGTCTCACTTAGGCATGAAAGCCAGCTGGGTGATTCTGGGTCAGTTACCAGAAGACTGGGAGTTCTAGGTCAGCTTTAGTTCATGAAAGCCATCTGGGTGATTTTGGGCCAATCACCAGGTGATGATGAGTTCTAGTCCCACTTAGGCATGAAAGCCAGCTGGGTGACTTTGGGCCAATCACCAGAACACTGGGAGTTCTAGTCCAACTTTAGTTCATGAAAGCCATCTGGGTGATTTTGGGCCAATCACCAGGAGACGGTGAGTTCTAGTCCCACTTAGGCATGAAAGCTGGCTGGATGACTTTGGACCAGTCACGGTCTCTCAGCCCAGCCTACCTCACAGGGTTATTGTTGAGGGGAAAATAGGAGGAGAAAGGTGTGTTAGATATGATCGCCACCTTGAGTTATATATAAAGATAATAAAGGAGGGAAATAAATAGATAACAAGGAACATTCATCACAAGGATAATTGATATGCCCAAAGAAGACAAAGCAGAGGTCAAACCACAGTGACATGCAATCACAATTGAACTGTAGAATTCTTACTCTCAAGGAGTGGCTATTTTTAGTCAATCTTTGTATTTGGAATTTCGGCTAGCCTTTTTCTTGTCTTCTTCTCTATCGTCCACTTTGCCCTCTGCCCTGAGAACTCAGCCTCCTGACAATGGGCATTCTCAAAACTCAGTGTGCAATCAAAACGGCCATCTTGACTTTTTTTGACACCTTCCGTGCAGTAAGCAGTGATTGCTTACTCCCTGGCGACAAAATGGTATGCTTTTAGAAGGCCCCTGAAGTGCTGCTTCTAACAGCCTATGTACAGGTAGTCCTCGTTTACCAATTGCCTCATTCAGTGACTGTTCAAAGTTACAGTGGTGCTGAAAAAACCCTTTCTAAATAATACCTGCATTAATAATAATAATAATAATAATAATAATAATATTTATTTATTTATTTATTGTTTATATTTATATCCCGCCCTTCTCCTTGCGGACTAATAATAATAGGAAGAAGAAGAAGAAGAAGAAGAAGAAGAAGAAGAAGAAGAAGAAGAAGAAGAAGAAGAAGAAGAAGAAGAAGAAGAAGAAGAAGAAGAAGAAGAAGAAGAAGAAGAAGAAGAAGAAGAAGAAGAAGAAGAAGAAGAAGAAGAAGAAGAAGAAGAAGAAGAAGAAGAAGAAGAAGAA
>NW_015425859.1:0-1274 GCF_001527695.2 Protobothrops mucrosquamatus | reverse complement strand
CAATGAGGACAATCAACCAGTGGAACAGCTTGCCTCCAGAAATCGTGGGCGCTCCATCCCTGGAGGTTTTGAAGAGACTGGACAATCACCTGTGTGAGAAGTATAGGTTCTCCTGCTTGAACAAGGGGCTGGATTAGAAGACCTCCAAGGTCCCTTCCAGTTCTATTCTATTCTATTCTATTCTATTCTATTCTATTCTATTCTTCTATTCTATTCTATTCTCTATTCTCTTCTATTCCGGGGTCCCACAACAAATGATAGATCACATTGTGACGGGCTGTAAGCTTGTGCAGTCTTTTTTTTTTTTAAATATAAATGATGCTGTGCCTCAATGGTTAGATGGACTAGACATTGATATTTGAACATAGATGTTTTTAACAATGACATTTTATTGTGTTTTACTAATATAGGTGAAATGTTAATATAAATGTTAATATAAATATTCAAAGATACAAGCTTTTGTCAGCTGCCGCTCACTGTGCTAAAGCAAGATGCAGCGCACAAAAGCTTAATTTATTCATATCTACATAGCCACTTATCTCACAATCAAGTAAATATGTCTTTGAATAAAAACGGTCAGCCAGGACAGGTGCTACCAGACTCCTGCTGAATCTTTGCTACCATAGATTAACATAACCCTGAAATGCATATTCACAACCATCTCCATAAAATCCCTACCTACACTCAGGGCCTACCACATATTTGTAATGTATGTGCAAATATTTTGGACACCTAGAGCTACATCAGGAGAGCCAGTCTGGTCTAGTGGTTAAGGCAACCGGACGAGAAACTGGAAGACTGAGTTCCAGCCCTGCCTTAGGCTGAAAACCAGCTGGGTTACCTTGGGCCAGTCACTCTCAGTTCTGAGAAAGTGGCAAACCACTTCTGAGAATCCTTGCCAAGAAAATTGCAGTGATTTGCCCAGGAGTCAACCCGGATTCAAGAACACAAAAAACAGCTACACTATGTCATATGCAGATGATACCACTCTAATGGCAGAAAGTGAAGGGGAACTAAAGAGCCTCTTGATGCGGGTGAAGCAGGAGAGTGCAAAAGTTGGCTTGAAACTCAACATTAAGAAAACCAAGATCATGGCATCCGGCCCTCTCAATTCCTGGCAAATAGATGGGGAAGAAATGGAGGTAGTGACAGATTTTATCTTCCTGGGCTCCAAGATCACCGCAGATGGGGACTGCAGCCAAGAAATTAAAAGACGCTTGCTCCTGGGGAGGAAAGCTATGGCAAATCTAGACAGCATACTAAAAAGCAGAGAC
>NW_015425858.1:0-1274 GCF_001527695.2 Protobothrops mucrosquamatus | reverse complement strand
TTTATTTAGGGACGATTTTAAGTATAATTTTAATTGGAACACAGCCTCTAATATTTGGTTTTTAATTTGGTTTTAGAAGGGTTTTATTTTTGTATATTGTTATTGTATCTGTTTTTAATATGCTGTGCACCGCCCTGAGTCCTGCGGGAGAAGGGCGGTATAGAAATTAAATAATAATAATAATAATAATAATAATAATGCTCTCTTAGGAGGGACCTGAAAAAACACAACACACACCACTCCACCACTCCAAAGTAGAAACTGGAAGAATTAGACGTAAGATGGCTCACAAATTTGGTTACATCCAGGTTCTTTCAACAGGATCGTGCTAAGGAAAACTTTAAAAAATAAATAAAAAACAATGGAAATTTATCCTGGCGGTTGGGTTGAGAAGCATCTTTGCAGCCCAAGGAACATCGTGGGACATTCAGCAGCTCTGCCTGGAGGCAAAACGCAGCGGGATTTTGAAGGAAAGGGAAAGGTTATGGAATCAGGGCATCAGCTACAGACATTTCGGACAGAAACAAGGAAATGCGGGATTCTTCTATTTTAAAAACAGTTTTTATTCTGCATATTTAAAAATGTGTAATTTTTAATAACGGCAAAGAAAAAAAAATCAACCACACCTGAATAGCTAAAGAACCGATTAACAGAATGCAGTGGTAGATTATCTAAACAGAAAGTGTGTAGATGTGCCATAATAAATTGTCTATTAGTAAAAAAATACATTTCAGGGCACATGGTAGAGTATCCGTATCACAAAATTACAGTAGGGATACTTTTCTTTTTTTTTTCTTTTCCCCAAGAAGATAATCAAACTAGAGAATTCCAAGTTAGTCTTTAAATGCAGCACTTTAAAAAGGTAACAACTTTGTGCATTTTCAGTTTTTTGTTTGTTTATATATATATATATATATATTTATATATTTAAAAAAAGTCCTTGTTCTCATGTACGGTAGAAATGCTGCATTATTGCTGCCAGATCTCAAAGTTCAAGGCTCAAAAGGTTTGAGAATACAAAGATATTATGAAACTTCCATTTTGTATTATATATGTATATATATACATATATGTATATATATATATACACATATATACATACATATATATATATAATACATATCCTCGTATATATTATATATATATAAAAAAGGTAAAGCTTATAAAAGTTAATTTACAAACCAAGAACAAAAGTGGTACGCACAAGTTTTTATATACAAGCAATCTAGAACATCTATAAATTTTTCCAAAATGCATAGCAGAAAACAAAATTA
>NW_015425857.1:0-1274 GCF_001527695.2 Protobothrops mucrosquamatus | reverse complement strand
GGGGGTCGCCAGCCGACATTGCTTGGCCGACGGCACCCTGAGGAGGCCCGCTCTGTGGGAGCGTACCGGTCTGTGGGAGGGAGTCTGTGGCAGAAGGCGGTCTCGGAGGTATCCCGGTCCTATGCCATGGAGCGCTTTAAAGGTGGTAACTAACACCTTAAAGCGTACCCGGAAGGCCACTGGCAACCAGTGCAGCTCGTGCAGCAGCGGCGTTACATGGGAGCGACGCGTCGCTCCCAATACCGCCCGCGCGGCCGCATTCTGGACCAGTTGAAGCCTCCGGATGCTCCTCATGGGGAGCCCCATGTATAGAGCATTACAGTAGTCCAGGCGGGAGGTGACGAGGGCATGACTGAACTAGCTTGGAAACCTTAGAAGCATGATGAATTTGATATGTTAGTATTTTATTTTCAATTAGATGATACTAAGTGCAGGAGTCAGGATAATATGCTACATACAGATAGTCGATTTATGAACACAATTGGGATCAGAATTTCCCTTCATAAGCAAGGTGGTTAAGTGAGTCACCCTCAATTTTATGACCTTTTTGTCACCAGTGTTAAGCAAATCACTGCAGCTGTTAAGTGAATCATGTGAGCATTAACCGAATCTGGCTTCACTCATGGACCATGCTAGGAAGGTTGCAAATTATAATTATGTGACCCTGGGACACTGCAACTGTCAGAAATACATACTGTTTGCCAAGTGTCCAAATTTTGATCATGTGGCTGTGGGGATCCAGTAATCTGGCATAACCAACCCATTGTAGGTCACTTTTTCAGTGCTGTAATAACTTCAATACAGTTACTAAACAAGTAGTTGTAAGTTAAGGACTATCTGTAATCATATCCATATCCAAGGAAATATTAGCAGGATAATAGCTTTTCCTTTGGGACAGAAGAATGGAGAAACTCACATTTTCAATGGAAGAAAGGCACATAACTACAGAAGTCAATCACAAGACCCTCTTCTCAAGAGTAAGTTGTAATTCTGCTGCTGTTCTGCCTTTTAGCTTTATAAAAGTGACAACAGCATTGGCATCTTATTTGACAATTTGGTACTTTTCATTTGTGCATATTTTTTTTAAAATGTAAGCTGTCCTGATAGATCTAAGGAGATAAGAAGTGTCCCACAGTGCTGTTTTTTCTCAGTCCTCTGTGTCTGTCTATCTTTGCAGTTATCCATATCTTTATTGTTCCTTTAAATGGATTTATTTCAGCAAAAGATTAATCTTATATCTCAAGAGTTCCCCTTTTATGTGGAATCATATTTTC
>NW_015425856.1:0-1274 GCF_001527695.2 Protobothrops mucrosquamatus | reverse complement strand
TGTGGCATGAACTTTGAGGCTATTTCCTGTGTCACGTATTCTGACCTGAGCCCAGGTGTGCCTCTCTGGTATTACTTGATGGTAATGGTTAGTCATATTATGTCCCAAAAGTCATCTGCTTCCCTGGGGATGGGGCTAATGACTCTTAAGAGGTTCTTTGTCTTCTTGAGTTCCTGGCTCCAACCTTCCTGATGGTCTTCCATTTGCATTTCTATAGGGCTGGTTCCTGCTTGGGGCAAAGAGATGATGCCAGGTTTGGGTTTGGGTTTTAAAAATCCTTTTTGAGGAAAAATATTTTTCTGCCTTTTTAATATTTCCTTCTCTGGGGCTCTGACTTCCCACACATATGCAGAGACACAGGCAGGTACAGACAGTCCTTCGTTAGCTGCCACACCTGGGACTGGCACTTCCTTCATTAAATGAAATGTTCACTAAGTAAAACCACATCTGTGCTTCAGCCTTTCTTTGCTTTACAGACCTGTGAAGGTCATAAATGGTGGTAAAGTTACTTTTTCATCACCATCCTAGCTGTGAATAGTCACCAAACAAGGCAGTCAGTAAAATAGGATTACCTTTCAATGCCGTTTTGTGATTCCTGGCCATTTTGGCATTTTATGTGGGCCTAATGTAGCAAGTTCTTTATCACTAACAAATGGAAAAGAGGTGTTCTTTTTTTTTTTGGATGGGGGATGGGGTTTTTTCCTATTTGTTTTCTTGCTGTAGATATCCTTATTGTTATCTCATGTACCTTTATTTCTATTAGTTTTCACCCCATGATCATGTTCCAATTACTCTTTCCCACCAGCTTTGCTGCTGAGGTCTTAGGTTCCCTTCACTGCGATATTTCAGCTTGGTTGATTATTTTTCCACCCTCCATTGACTTTCACATTTTCAGTACTATAGTAATTATACCTCAGCAGGCCTTGCCTGTTTTTGAGTCCAGGGTTGTAGAGGAAACTGGCCTGTAAAAGGATTAACATTAAACATTCATCCTGGCAGTGACCTTAACTGCAGCTTTAAGCTGTCTTCTGTTCACCTGCGCATCAGGAAGAACCAGAGAATCCAAATTCCATTCTGTTAGAATTATGTTATACAATAAAACTGGTATTCTTTACTTTATTTAGTTGTGAAAACTAAACTTGTCTGTATGGGCTGTACAGGTGATCAAGACATAAGATAAATTTATTAAATAAATGCTTTTCAAAAGAGGAAATTCTCTTTGTAGATGAATTTTTGTAGATGTAGTTTTCTTGACAAGATTTTTTTTCTTTTTT
>NW_015425855.1:0-1274 GCF_001527695.2 Protobothrops mucrosquamatus | reverse complement strand
CCCCATCTGAGGTGATCTTGGAGCCCAGGAAAATAAAATCTGTCACTACCTCCATTTCTTCCCCATCTATTTGCCAGGAATTGAGAGGGCCGGATGCCATGATTTTGGTTTTCTTAATGTTGAGTTTCAAGCCAACTTTTGCACTCTCCTTCTTCACCCGCATCAAGAGGCTCTTTAGTTCCTCTTCACTTTCTGCCATCAGAATGGTATCATCTGCATATCTTAGGTTGTTGATATTTCTCCCGGCAATCTTAACTTTTGATTCATCTAGCCCTGCCTTCCTCATGATGTGCTCAGCATATAAGTTAAATAGGCAGGGCGACAGTATACAGCCTTGTCGGACTCCTTTCTCAATTTTGAACCAATCAGTGGTTCCGTGTCCAGTTCTCACTGTTGCTTCTTGACCCGCATATAGGTTACCAAGTCCTACTAGTGCAGAAGAATTACTTAGATTCTTTTCCTTTCTTTATATTTTGGGCCTTTTTTCTTCTGTATTCCTACCAAGAGGATAAAATGGGGAAAGGAAAAGCTACCTCTGATGGCACAACCCCCATATTCAGTCTTTTTTATTTATTTATTTGTCTATATATAGCCTTCTATCCTCCAGCTGCTTATATTTTTCTTCCTGCCAGAATCTATGGAGATTCTCAATCATCAAGGCCATGGTTATCCCAAAGATGATTTTCAAAACACAACTAGAAAACATTTCACTTCTCATCCAAGAAGTTTCTTCAGTTCTGAAGACAGAAAATCCAGTTGCCTTTTGAAAACTCCCTGCCAAAGTGTTTTTTTACTTCACTTTTTTCCTTATAATTCTTCTATTGTGTGCTCTCCCAGTATATACAATAGATATATGCCTGCATATTATAATTATTATTCTTAGTCTTATACAGGGATGGTATATTTCTAATGTTGTATTATACAAATAGTATAATAGCGAGCATACTGTTTAGAGTGAGCATTGGGTCAATATAAATCAGGCAGAAATCCATATAACTTGCTTCTCAGGGTTCCTTTTTTCAGAATTATTGTCATTGAATTTTCTAATTCCACTTTCTTCAAGGATATCTTTATGAAAGAATTCACGTGCTTGTGTAGAAGGAGGAGTGTCAGAACCTGGGGGCAGAGTTAAAAGAGGGATCAGCCTAGGCTGATATATATATTCCTATGACCAGGTCCACTTGCAGCTATACAGGGATTCTAGGCTGATCCCCCTTTTAACTCAGCCCCCAGGTTCTGCTAGTCTTTCTCCTATATCTTTTCTGGTTTCTGAT
>NW_015425854.1:0-1274 GCF_001527695.2 Protobothrops mucrosquamatus | reverse complement strand
CCGCCCCCAGCCGAAGAACACCCCCGCCCCTGGGAAGGCAGCCCCCCCTCCAAGCGCCGGGATGCCCGTCTCACGTTTTCAGCTCCTCCTCCAGCCACACGCAGGCGTCCAGGTCGAGGTGGTTGGTGGGCTCGTCCAGCAGCAGCATGAAGGGCCGGATGAAGAGCGCCCTGCGGAGAGAGGAACCCCTCAGAAAAACAGCCTCCGCTACGGCAAAGGTCGGCCCAGAGGGGGGAGGGGGGGTCCCAGAAGGGCCAGACTGGCAGCACCACCCACCTGGCGAGCGCCACCCGCATCCGCCAGCCGCCGCTGAAGTCCTTCAGGCTCTTCCTCTGCATGAGGGGCGTGAAGCCCAGGCCGTGGAGGATCCGGGAGGCCCGCGCCTCCGCCTTGTCCGCATCCAGCTCCTCCAGCCGCTCGTACAGCTCCAGCAGCTTCTCGCATTCGGCTGCAGGGAGAGGGAGAGGGAGAGGGCAGACTGAGCCCGAGAGTCCCGGCTCCCCTGCCACAGAGAGGTAGCCGCCCGGCCGTCCCCGCGGCCTCACCGTCCTCGTGGGCCAGGCGCTCGGCCTCCCGCTCCAGCATGGCCCGCTCCGTGTCCACCTCCATCACGCACTGCAGCGGCGTCTTCTCGCTGGGCGACATCTCCCGGGTCAGGTGGTGGATGTCAATGTGCTCCGGGATGGGCACCTCCCGCTTCCCGATGGCCGACAGCAGCATGGATTTCCCTGTGAGGGAGGTGGGTGGGCAGAGGGGGGAGGGAGGGAAGGGGGAAAGAAAGAGAGAGAGAGAGAAGGGAGTGATAGGGGAGAGAGAAAGAGAAAGGGAGAGGGGGGGAAGAGAGGGGGAGAGAGAAAGGGAGGGAGAGAGGGAGAAAGAGAGAAAGGAGAGAAAGAGGGTGTGCGATAGAGGGAGACAGAGAGAGAAGAGAGGGGAGAAAGAGAGTGAAAGAGAAAGAAGGGAGAGAGGTCGAGAAAGAGGGAGGTCAAGAAAGAGGGAGGTCGAGAAAGAGAAGGGAGAGAGAAAGAGTGAAAGAGAAAGAAGGGAGAGGGAGAGAGAAAGGAGAGGGAGGGCGATAGAGAGAGAGAGGGAGAGAGAGTGAAAGAGAAAGAAGGGAGAGAGGGAGGGAGGTCGAGAAAGAGGGAGAGAAAGAGAAGGGAGAGAGAGAAAGGGAGGGAGAAAGGGAGAGAGAGAGAGAGAGAGGAAGAGGGAGGGTAGGAGTGAGGGACGGGAGAGAAAGAGAGAAGGGAGAGAGGGAGGGAGAGAAGGGAGGG
>NW_015425853.1:0-1275 GCF_001527695.2 Protobothrops mucrosquamatus | reverse complement strand
ATTGCTGCAGTGAAAAAGCATACTTGGAGGGTCTCTGAGGGGGTCAAGTGTTGAGCCTGGTTGTTGGTGAGCAACGGATTGAAAGTTCCCGGCAATGAGTGGAAAAGGCGGCTATGGAGCCACATCTCCTAAGCTTTGCCTTGAGGGCTGGAGCCAATTTCTGTGGACTCCCATCAAATAGGCTTGATACAGGGACCTCATGGAAGATGAACGTGCAAAATTAGAAATCAATTAACCACAGGGACACTAAATAGTAGGAGACCAGTGAGACTGAAAATGGTAAAACTGGCAGCCCTAAAAAGAAAGGAAATCAATATTTCATAATGTGGTTCTTTGCCCACAGAAAGCAGTTAATGAGGAAATTGTGGAAGTCAGCTGCATCAACAAAAGTGCCTTGAAACCTTGAAAGAATGCCAAACTCCTGCCATTCCCGCAGAAACGGGCAATTACTTTGTGTAATGAGTGGGTGCAGCAACGGTAATGAGGAAAGCACAGATGCAAACTGACTTGGTGTTTAGCAATCAAGTTAAGTAAGGTAAAGAATAATAAAATAAGTGGAGACTATGACTTCAATTGAGGTTTAAAAATAACTGAGGAACACTGTTTGAAAAGAAGCTGCCTCCATTTCTGTGTGAAGGAGTTGATACTATTTAGCAGTTGTTAGGAAGACATTTGAATTGACCAGGGCTTTTATTTATTCATCCTTATGGCATTTTGTTGTTTGGGACGAAGAGTTAGGCTTGAGAGAAGGAACATTTCAGTTATCTCAGGGAAGTTGCCACATGGAAAGTGAAGCAAAGCTCCACGAGGACTTTTCACATATCCTGCTTCCACCCCATATTTTTAAATCAACCAAGCTAACCTCCTCTGAAATACTGAAAGGAATTTGTGGTGCTCTTTCCTTCCACCTTTCCCGGCCATCAGAGCCCCCCCCCACCCCCCTGAGAGCTGAGTCTACACGTAACGTGTGAAGGGGGAGAATCGGAACCTTTGGATCCTTTGGGCCTCCGGGGACGTTTCTCCAGCCCTCCCTCGGTTTGTTCCCTGAGCTGTCCGGGGTCTCCTCGGGGGTCGGGAGGGACCCCTCAGCCTCTTCTGGGGGGGAGGGCAGAGGACCGAGGGGGCCGCCCCACCTGGAGACTCAGCCGTGGGGCGGAGCGGGAGAGTCCCGGAGCTGCCCCGGGGAGGAATCCGAGCTTGTTGCCTGCTGGATCAGGGCCAGTTCTCGGTTCCGCTTCGGGGGAGCCCAGCGCTTCAGGCCGGGGGGGGGGGGGG
>NW_015425852.1:0-1275 GCF_001527695.2 Protobothrops mucrosquamatus | reverse complement strand
TTTGCCTAGAACAGTGATGGCGAACCTTTTAGAGACCGAGTGCCCAAACTGCAACCCAAAACTCACTTATTTATCGCCGGGTGCCAGGTGGGCGTGGCCCACTGGGTGGGCGTGGCTGTGGTGGTCATGGCAGATTAGGTGGGTGTGGCCAAGGTGTGCGTGGTCACCTCTATGTTACTCATGGAAAGGTACACCTGTGGGGGGGTGGACAGGGTTGGGGGAGATCCAGGGGGTCTCTGGCAGATGGGGCGGTAGGCAGGAGGCTCGTCCTGCGAGGTGACGTGCGGCAGGGCAGGGGTGCCATTGCCATGGGGCAAGGCAAGGGCCGGGCTGACTGCTGTCTGACACTATCAGGCCAGTGAGCGCATGCCCCTCGACCCACACACTCTGGGGCTCCGCAGCCCGGCACCAGCAGTTCAAAGAAGCCGACTCTGAGCTGGATGGCCGGCCAACAGCTGAGGCGATGCAGTGGGTCATGCCCGGGAAAAGGAGAGCGTGCGAGGCCAGGAGGGACGGGATGGGGGGGGAGGGAAACCAGCCGTGCCGGGATGCATCCGCCCACGTGGGACCTCGGCGAGCTAGCAGACAGATGGTTGAAGAAGGACGGTTGCCATCTCCAAGGCATGGCACGCGTGCCCAGAGAGAGGGCTCTGAGTGCCGCCTCTGGCACGTGTGCCATAGGTTCGCCACCACTGGCCTAGAACTCTCAGTGAGATGCCATTATTAATCATTCCTGGTAACAATTAATAACTTAGCCTCCCAAATGAAGAATTCTTTCAGGTCCCGGAGACACGATATCCATGCCTCCGTGCTAGGAACTCACCTCCTGCAAATTCTCGTTGCCGTCAGCCTCCTGAAGCCAACGCTGAAGGAGAGGCTTCAGCTTACACATGTTCTTGAAACTCAGTTGCAAAGCTTCAAAGCGGCAGATGGTGGTTTGACTAAACATTTTCCCTGCATGAGTAAGTGAAAAATAAATAAATAAATAAAGAAGACCGCTATTTACAAGAGGAATCTAGTAGGTCAGAAGCTGATCTGCAGTTTAAGCATTATTGAAGAGAATCCTATAAAATATCAGAACTCGGTCTCATTGACTTCAAGAGGCTTTTTGTAAAGTGTTCATGCTTCGTAGTAACTAAAGAAAAATCGGGAATATTCCATATTGCTGTCAACTACTTTGCTAATAATTCAAGTGTTGGAAGAAATCTTTAAACGCTCTCTAAGCCAACTTCTTGCCCGGTGTTTTCCATACATTTTAGATTCAAATGCACAATT
>NW_015425851.1:0-1275 GCF_001527695.2 Protobothrops mucrosquamatus | reverse complement strand
TCTGTTTTTCCAATTTAGAATTCTTGCTGCTGAGTCGACACTGCGTTGTACTTGGATGAGCACTGATTTTAAGTAGAGATACAGGGTGGTAGCATATCAAGTAGTTGAGCAGCATCAGAATACAACTCCATGTTAAAGAATACTTTGAAAGCTGAGGGTGAGTTCACACATGTCTTCTTTCCATCAAGTCATGTGGGGGGAAAAACCTCAAAAAGATATGTATCATCTAATGTTTACCCAAAATCAACTTCAGATCTAAGAGCGATTTCTTGAATACTCAAGGAACAGTTCTGGGTCTGAACCAGGTCTTCATATCTATATCCTCAGTCATTCCTGGAAAAAATTACAGATGGCAGAAGTGCAGGGAAAGAGGTCCTTTGGTAATTTATGAGTGGAGCAATACAGGCAAGTAACTCTAATGAAGGTTTCTACATGGCTGTGATGCAAACCGGATTTTATATAGTACCACTTGCAAATGAAACAGCAAAATCAAGAGATGATGTAACAAGGTGGTTAGTCTCTTTCTTAGTTTCTGTAATTGCTCCACTGTCTATGCATCATGGAAATATGCCCTGGAAATTTTCCTTAGTGGCCATTTTCAGAATGAACAAATCAATGCATGTTTAGGGAAGGAAATTGTAACCCAATTCCAAATTACTTAGACATTTCAAGTTAGTCACTGCAGTTCTGCTTAGTTGTAATTGTACAACCTTAATAATAATAATAATAATAATAATAATAATAATAATAATAATAACAACAACAACAACAACAACAACAACAACAACAACCTTAATTGGGCCTTTCCCCCTCTTTCTCTATAGTCTAAGAGTTTAAGTATAAACCAGTGCTTCTAATTTTTAATGGAAGAAAGACAACAGGACAGTAAATTTTGGCTCTCCACTGAGCTGAATAAAAGTGTTATATTTTGTATTACTAGCTTATGACATCATAATTATGGTGCCTATTGACATGGTGCTAGAATACCTTTAGGCTGTATTGGCACAAAATGATTTAATTGCCATAGTCTCATCATGTGAATAACATTAGCAAAGTTAACTTGTAGAAAGATGGGTTGTTAATAAATTTAATAAAATAAATGAATAAAATAAAATTTGTAAAGTAGAATAAATAAAACAGTGGAAAGTTATTGGATTTTTTAAAAGGGGAAGTTCTTAAGATTTAATTTTTCATGTTCTTACAATATTATTTTTCTCAACTGAATATCTCTAATTCTCCTTTTAATAGAGCATGCTTTTGCCTTGAATTTGAAAT
>NW_015425850.1:0-1275 GCF_001527695.2 Protobothrops mucrosquamatus | reverse complement strand
TCCTGCTGCCGCTGCCGCCAAGCTCTCCGCCGCCCGGCCCCACCTCGGCCCGGGCAGCCACGGCCCTTCGCCGCCCGGCACCACCTTGGCCCGGGAAGCCACGCCCCTTCCCCATCCTCCTGCTGCCGCTGCCGCCAAGCTCTCCGCCGCCCGGCCCCACCTTTAAGTTTTTTTCCTGAAATTTCCCTTAAAATGAAGGTGCGTGTTATACGCCTGTGCGTGTTATACGCCAATAAATACGGGTACTTTTTTCTCAAATCCACACAAATCGTGGTCTAGATTGGACATGGAATGGATGAATGGGGAAATAGGGCAAGAAGTGGAGACAATAGAAATAATGCCAAACGTATGGGCAGATCATAACTCCCTGAACATAGTGTGGACAGGTCAGAAAAAAACAAAGAGAAGGTAGACACTTAATACTCAAATTTTAAAGAAAAGAGAATTTATCATAAGGATCAAAAAAGAGATGGAACTATTTTTCAAAGAGAACACTAAACAACAAACATCATTACAAACTATATGGGACACTGCAAAAGCTTATCTCAGGGGTATAGCAATAGCATATACAGCAAGGAAAAATAAGGTGAAAAGGCAGACACAAAATATATTTCGGAAAAGATTAAAGAATTAGAATCTAAATTACAGCGGGAGCCACAAGATGAAATGATTAAAGAGGAAATAATTCTGGCCAAACATAAATTAAATATAGTAGAACAAGAGGAACTGGCAAAAGAACTGAAAATAACCAAACAAATTTTTTTCAGACATGCAAACAAACCAGGGAGGTGGCTTGCCTACAAATTAAAAAAAGAAAAGGAAAAAAGATTTATTCAGGAACTGCAGGTCAAAAATGGACAGGTGCAATATAAAATAGAAGAAAAGAAAAAAATAATTCAGAAATATTTTGAGTCCCTATATAAAAAAGAGGAAACAGGGGAGGAGAATATAAAACAATATTTAAAGGCCAATGGTCTTTCAGAATTGAAAGAAGAACAAAGAGAACTATTGAATAAAAAAATAACAGCAATGGAATTAAGAGTGGCAGTACAAAAGCAAAAAAATAATAAAGCTCTGGGGCCAGATGGTCTACCTGGGGAATTATATAAGACCTTATATGACAGCGGTTCTCAACCTATGGGTCGCGACCCCATTTGGGGTCGATCGACCATTTCAAGGGGGTCGCCAAGCAAGGCTGTCCGCCATTTTTTTCCCCTTTTCCGGCGGGTGCCTTACCTCCCTTGAGCTGGGCCAGCTGGTGGTCGGTCTGCTCCG
>NW_015425849.1:0-1275 GCF_001527695.2 Protobothrops mucrosquamatus | reverse complement strand
TTTAAATGTTCAAACCCTAATTTAAATTTTTATATATGTTTTATGTTTGTGGGGTCCTTGGTGCTCTCTGAGCTTGGTGGTTTTCTTGCAGATGTTTCATTACCAAACTAGGGAACATCAGTCCACTGATGACGTTACCTAGTTTGGTAATGAAATGTCTGCAAGAAAACCACCAAGCTCAGAGAGCACCAAGGACCCCACAGCTCAACCCTAAGATTCTCTTTGATGATTCATTTTCTTTCTTTCTTTCTTTCTTTCTTTCTTTCTTTCTTTCTTTCTTTCTTTCTTTCTTTCTTTCTTTCTTTCTTTCCTTTCTTTCTTTCTTTCTTTCTTTCTCTTTCTTTCCTTCCTTCCTTCCTTCCTTCTTTCTTTCTCTCTCTCTCTCTCTCTCTCTCTCTCTCTCTCTCTCTTTCTTTCTTTCTTTCTTTCTTTCACTTAAAAATGTTCTGTTGTGCTACACAGTCTACGAATGACAAGGAATCAGGTTTATCAAGTAATAAAACATCACCTATCGTGGGATCTGGCAGAAAGGATGCTTAAAAAGACTAAACTGGCTAATTCTTTCCTGCAATAGTTTTCGTATCAAAACCAAGAACCTTGTGTTTATATAACCATCTCCTATGTATCCAAGAGAGGATTTAGCTTTTTTTTCAAGAAAGAAAATCCATTCCCGCCGCTTTAAGGACAGCAAAACCACTTCAAGTAGCTCAGATCTACGTGACTGGAGTCAACCAAACGTCTAAAAGAAACAACCAAATATTTTAAAGCTAACCCAACCAAGATGAATAGGTTTTTCACTGCAACCAAGATGCAAACATACAGGGAAAGGTTTTTTTTTTTTTAATTAGGGTTTTTATACAGCGGTACTTTAAAACGTGTGGACTTCAACTCCCAGAGTTCCCCAGCCGGCCATGCATGCTGGCTGGCTGAGGAATTCTGGGAGTTGAAGTCCACAAGTCTTAAAAAGTTGCCAAGGCTGGATAGCCCTAGATCTAAATCTTAAAACAGGGGTCTTCAAACTGGGCCCTTTTAGGACTTGTGGACTTCAACTCCCAGAATTCCTCAGCCAGGCACAAGTCCTAAAAGGGCCAAGTTGGAAGACCCCTGTCTTAAAGCATCCTGGCTGAGGAATTCTGGGCGTTGAAGTCCACAAGTCCTAAAAGGGCCAAGTTGGAAGACCCTTATCTTAAAGCATCCTGGCTGAGGAATTCTGGGAGTTGAAGTCCACAGGTCCTAAAAGGGCCAAGTTGGAAGACCCCTGTCTTAAAGCATCCT
>NW_015425848.1:0-1275 GCF_001527695.2 Protobothrops mucrosquamatus | reverse complement strand
TAATCAAGCTGAATTGGATATTTGTAGAACTAATTTATAAATGAATGTTTTATTCTCATTTTTATACTGTTAAACTTTTATTTCTGGTTTCTGAATGTATGAGATTTATAAAAGTTCCATAATGAGTTATCTGAGAATAAAACTACATTACACTCAGGGTGATTTATGTCTTAACAACACACACACACACACACACACATATATTTGTGTATCTCTGTGTTATTTATATTTTATATATACACGACACATCTTAAATCTAGGGTTTAAAGTATTTTAAACCTCAGCTGAGAATATTCAAAATCAAATTTGTGTGAAAAGCAAGATGAGTTATTTTGCCAAATCATTTAAAATGACAGAGTCATCTTATGGAAATATGGAAATAAAGCCAGATTATCTAATCTTCCTAGAGGAAGGTGGTGGTAGAAATTAAATTCAGGATCATCTTCCTTGAAGATAAGTATGGTGTTACCTCTCCTACTTCAGGAAGGACTATACCATGGACAAGGCCCTACCTTCATTTCCTAGCATATCTGAGTGAGGGTTGTATCCAAAACCTTGGCGTGATATTGCCAGTGCGTAGAAACAATATTAAAATGTAGACCAATGGACATACAAAGCTTTATTTATTTATTTATACCCCACATTTCTTATTTTTGGCTTTATGTATTCATATACATCTCAGGGGCTGCCACAAAGAAGAGGGAGTCAAGCTATTTTCCAAGGCGCCCGAAGGCAGGACAAGAAGCAACAGATGGAAACTAATCAAGGGGAGAAGCAACCTAGAACTAAGGAGAAACTTCCTGACCATTAGAACAATTAACCAGTGGAACAACCTGCCTCCAGAAGCTGTGAATTCTCCAACAATGGAAGTTTTTAAGAAGAGACTGGACAGCCATTTGTCTGAAATGGTATAGGGTTTCCTGCCTGAGCAGGGGGTTGGACTAGATGACCTCCAAGGTCCCTTCCAACTTTACTACTACTACTATTATTAGTATTATTATTATTAATATTATTATTATTATTATTATTATTATTATTATTATTATATTTAAATTATGATCTATTCTTTCTACTGTAACTGTTAGAAATTCCAGATTGTGCTGCTATTTCTCTTCCTAACAATCAAAATCTTTTAGCTAAATATATCAATAGCTTAATGTGCATATTCCCATTTCGTAATACTTTACCTGATTCTAAATTTATAATGCAATTTAAATCAAAATGGAATAACCAAGTAAGGTTGGTCTTCTGACTATTTCAGGAGTGTCCAAACTT
>NW_015425847.1:0-1275 GCF_001527695.2 Protobothrops mucrosquamatus | reverse complement strand
TTTTGGTACACCAGAAATGAGTTGAGGGTCTTGAGGTCGAGTATTGCCCTCCATCCTCCTGAGGTCTTGGGAACCACGAAGAGGATGGAGTAAAACCCGAGACCTCTTTGATCTGGTGGTACCTGTTCTATTGCTTCTATGGTGAGCAAATGCTGAATGGCCTCTCTCATGAGGCCTTGCTTCACGGGATTCCGTGATATGGGGCAGGCTATGAAGCGCCGTGGGGGGGAGCTAGGAATTCCAGAGATAAGCCGTCTCTGATGGTGGTAAGAACCCAGTTGTCTGTGGTGGTACTTTCCCATTTGTGGAAGTATAGTGTCAGCCTTCCGCCGATGGGAGGTGTCCGCCCCAAGTCACTTGGTCTTTCGGAAGGGGCGACCTCCCCTGCCACGGAAGGATCGCTTGCCCTGGAATTGTGGCTTTGGCCTGTCCCTGTAGCCGGACCGGTCCGAGGAGCGGTCCGGCCCTGCTTGAAAGAGCCGATACCCACTCCAGGGATTACGGTCTGCGTTAGACCTAAATGACGGGCGTCGATTGTATGGGGTAAAACGTCTGCCCGTCCTTTTAGAAAGGTGAGAAAGCACCTTCTTTTTTTCCTTGTTTTCGATTAAATAAGGAGATAGTGCCTCTCCAAAGAGGCGACCACTCTGATATGGAGCGGCTGCTACCCGCCATTTATGTTTAGTGTCAGCCCTCCAATTCTTTAACCAAAACAACCTACGTGCAGCAACGTTGGAGGCTATGGCTCTGGCCGAATAATTGGCCGATTGCAGGGACACGTCCGCCATATATTCCAGAGCAGCTTTCAATTTAGTGATATCCTGGTGTGCCCCTCAGGTCATCTGGGGAAATCCTGGCCTGAAGCTCTGGGGAAATCCTGGCCTGAGATCCTGGCGAAAAAGGAATTAGAAGTTGAAGCTCTTATCGCTAATGCCGACGCCTGGTGAGTTCTACGCAAAGAAATCTCAGATTTCTTGTCCTCAGCCTTAAGGGCTTCAGACATATCCCCTGGGATCTTAGTGTCAGACAGAATGGGAGAGAGAGCCTCATCCACTCCCGGGACTTCTAAAACCTCATTGAGGGAAGGGACCGTATCTAAGAGTTTACGGTCTATACCCCCAAGAGCTGAGAAGGTACCAGGGGATCCCCATTGATCTTCAATGGACTGAAGAAACATGGGGGGACAAGGAATCTGTTGGTTCTTTGTGACAGGCTTCTGGAACAGTGGATCAGAACTCAGAGCAGAGTCCTGATCGGCTGCTTGGGGCTTCACCG
>NW_015425846.1:0-1275 GCF_001527695.2 Protobothrops mucrosquamatus | reverse complement strand
TGTCTTGAGGGTGCGGCGGAAAGTAAGGAGATCCGGAATCATCCGGATCTCGGGGGGGAGTTCGTTCCAGAGGGTGGGGGCACCCACAGAGAAGGCCCTCCCCCTGGGGGTCGCCAGCCTACATTGCTTGGCCGACGGCACCCTGAGGAGGCCCACTCTGTGGGAGCGTACCGGTCTGTGGGAGGGAATCTGTGGCAGATTGGAACTGGAAGCACCCCAAAGGGCAATTAAATGTCGTTTTCCACTCATCCCCTTCCTTTATCCTAACTCGGTAGTATGCTTCTCTTAAATCCAGTTTGGAGAATATTTTACTCTTGGAAAGGTGAGCCAGCATGTCCTTCATTAATGGCAAGAGGTAGACATTCTTGCAAACAGCATTTAGAGACCTATATTCCACACACAGGCGTAGAGACCCATCTCCCGGAATAACACAGGAGCGGCTGTCTTTGGCCGTGCCGGCTGAATGAACCCCCATGCTAAATTCTTTTCAATGAACTTCTGCAGCTTCTCAAGCTCTCTAGGAGTCATCGAATAGAGCTTGGGTTTGGGTAGTTTAGTTCCCAGCAGGATTTCAATGGCACAGTCAGTGGGCTGGTGGGGGGGGTAGTTCGTCAGACCTTTCCTCACAGAAGACTTCAGCCAGAGCTCGGGATTCTTTAGGTATGCTTTCCAATGGCCTGTCGCTTGCAGTTACCATCTCGGCCATTCTCCCGCCTCTCCTTTTCAATACCCTATCCTGTGACACAGCCTTCCTTTTTGGGAACCTCAATTCCCCTGTTCTCCAATTTATTCTCGGATTCCAAGTTTTCAACCACGTCATCCCCAAAATCAGGAGCCATTCCATGCCAGGGGCTACAATGAATGTTATAGTCTCTGTATGATCCCCCATCGTGAGTTCAATCGGCCGGGTGGGCAGGATGCCTGGAACTCTCCCTGAGATGGACCCATCTAATTGCGCAACCCGAGTCTATTAATGCTTTTAGGGCTACTTTCTCTTCCATCTCTGGGCTGAACAGTTCTATGGGTCTGGTGAGGGGCGCGATGGGTCCACTTACCAGGGGTTCATCATCCGAATTGCTGTCAGAGGTTTTCGGCGGTTTCTCCGGTGGAGTCGGAGTTCCCCCTCCCTGTGATTTGGAGGGCTGGATCGTACGACTTCGGTGCCTCTCATGGCAGTCTCCCAGGTTCGCAGTGGTGGCTTTCCGGGTTTCCCTCCTACGATGCAGTCTACCCTCAGGATCGGCACTTTTGAATGGCATTCAGCTGCTTGATTGC
>NW_015425845.1:0-1275 GCF_001527695.2 Protobothrops mucrosquamatus | reverse complement strand
TTACGGTAGAAGTAAGGCCAGATCTTGGGAAGAGCTTGTAGGAAACCCTAATGGTTCCTGTGGGGAATTTGCTCTTTGGAAGACCGCCTTGGGCAAAGCACAAATGGCCTGTCAAAAGTCTCCACCATATATCTGGAGAAAGAAACCGGGCAGGCGGTATCACCTAAGAAGAGACTCAGATCTCAGAGTCCTAGTGGACGATCCCTTAAACAGGAGCCAGCCGTGTGCTGCAGCTGCCAAAAAGGCCAACACAGTGCTGGGCTGCATGAACAGAGGGATAGAATCCAGATCACCTGAAGTGTTAATACCACTTTACAAGGCCTTGGTAAGGCCACAATTGGAATATGGCATCCAGTTTTGGTCACCATGATGTAAAAAAGATGTTGAGACTCTAGAAAGAGTCCAGAGAAGAGCAACAAAGATGATTAGGGAACTGGAGGCTAAAGCATATAAGGAATGATTGCTGGAATTGGGTATGTCTCTAATTTAATGAAGAGAAGGACCAGGGGTGACAGGATAGGAGTGTTCCAGTATCTCAGGGGCTGCCCCAAAGAAGAGGGAGTCAAGCTATTCTCCAAAGTGCCTGAAGGCCAGACAGGAAGCAACGGATGGAAACTAATCAAGGAGAGAAGCAATCTAGAACTAAGGAGAAACTTCCTGAACGGAAGAGCAATTAACCAGTGGAACTACCTGCCTCCAGAAGTTGTGGGTGCTCCACCACTGGAGGATTTTAAGATGAGACTGGACAGCCATTTGTCTGAAATGGTATAGGGTTTCCTGCCTGAGCAGGGGGTTGGACTATTCTATTTCTATTTCTATTTCTATTTCTATTCTATTCTATTCTATTCTATTCTATTCTATTCTATTTTATTCTATTCTATTCTATTCTATTCTATTCTATTCTATTCCATATTTTCTATTCTATTCTATTCTATTCTATTCTATTCTATTCTATTCTATTCTATTCTATTCTATTCTATTCTGTTCTGTTCTGTTCTGTTCTGTTCTGTTCTATTCTATTCTAAAAAGGGGGCAGAGGGGAAAGATGTGGGATAAGGAGATGGATCTGCTCGGAAGACTTTCCAAGTTGCGCTGCTGAGGCCTTGGAGATGAGCTACTGCAAGACTCCCAGTCTGGTTTTGTTCTTCGCCTCCAGCATCCTGCCCCCCCCCCCACCGCTGTGCTCAACCTGTCACTCAGCTCTGTCAGGGCTCATCATAATGAGATCTGAGGCTAAAGTATGCCCTTGTGGCTTTTTGAAATTCCGAAAGAGGC
>NW_015425844.1:0-1275 GCF_001527695.2 Protobothrops mucrosquamatus | reverse complement strand
ATGCCCGTTGCTGGTTGGCTAACTAGCAACAGGGTCTTGCCAGCCAATGGAATTGTGTGATTACAAGCCAGGGGAATCCCATAAAAGAGGGCTCCCCTGGCCCAGAGAGCCAGTCCGGATTTACTTGATGCCTTGCCAATAAACCGAGAGCTGACTGTCACTCGACTCGTGTCTTACTGCCTGCGCGATCTAACAGCTAGTTTGATTGTATTTTCTGCCACTTAATGGGTGTGGGATAGGGGTGTAATATTTTTCTGTATCCTGCTTTACCACCCTGTTGTTTTTGATCTATTTTGGAAAATTGCATTTTAACTGATTTGTGATATTGGCTTGAATGAAAAAGCTTCACCTATGTGATTGTTCTAATTACTGAAATACTGTATTATTTTCATTTCATTTTCATTTCATTTTATTATATTTATACCCTGCCCTTCTCCCGTAGGACTCAGGGCGGCTTACATCCAGTTTAAAAACAGTTTAATACAATACAATACAAAGTTTTAAAAAATCATTAAAAATAAATATTTAAATCGGCCGCTTCTACTAAAATTTGGCTAAAACCAATTTAAAATACCCCTAGGCCAGTCCTGCCCGCTGAAACAACCAAGTCTTAAGGGCGCAGCGGAAGGAGGGGAGATCCGGAATCACCCGGATCTCTGGGGGCAGCTCGTTCCAGAGGGTGGGTGCTCCGACAGAGAAGGCCCTTGCCCTGGGGGTCGCCAGCCGACACTGTCTGGCTGACGGCACCCTGATGAGGGCCTCTCTGTGGGAGCGTATTGGCCGGTGGGAGGCAATCTGTGGCAGAAGGCGGTCTCGGATGTAACCAGGTCCAATGCCATGGCGCGCTTTAAAGATGATAATCAACACCTTGAAGCGCACTCGGAAGGCCACAGGCAGCCAGTGCAGCTCGCGCAGTAGCGGCGTTACGTGGGAGTGACGGGTTGCTCCCATCACCGCTCGCGCGGCCGCATTCTGGACTAACTGGAGCCTCCGAGTGCTCCTCAAGGGAAGCCCCATGTAGAGAGCATTGCAGTAGTCCAGGCGGGAGGTGACAAGAGCATGGGTGACTGTGCGCAAGGCATCCCGGTCCAGAAAAGGCCGCAACTGGTGCACCAGGCGTACCCGGTAAAACGCCCCCCTGGCCACAGCCGTCAACTGGTCTTCCAGTGTCAGCTGTGGATCCAGGAGGACCCCCAAGTTGCGTACCCTCTCCGAGGGAGCCAAAGTTTCGCCCCCTATAGTCAGCGATGGAGTCAGCTGACCATACCTGGGAGC
>NW_015425843.1:0-1275 GCF_001527695.2 Protobothrops mucrosquamatus | reverse complement strand
TGAATTCTGCTGAGCCTTAACTAGAGCCAATTTAGCCTGCATGGTTAATAGATCAGATTCATGGGTACAGGTGGCAAGAATAAACTCTTAGTGCTTTGAACTGTTCCTGGTTATTTGCACCTGACAGAAGGCAAGCAACGTCAAGTATTATTTAATTGTGAAGAAGGATTTATGTCCAAAATAGTGTGATAGTGGATTTCTGCATTGGGCAGGGAGTTAAACTCAGTTATCTCCATCTTATCTTATTCTTATCCTTTCCATCTCTTCCATTCAGTAATTCTAAACTGCCAGTCTGATGAAGTGACCCCATAAATATTGGTTAGGACAGGAGGAGGCCAACAAGTCTCTACCCACAGTTTCCATTCATTAAGCATTTTCCCCTGGTCTCTTCTTTGCTGAGCACGGTACTAACACAGGCACAGAAAAATAAAAACTTCTGGAGGAGTTGCCATTGCTAATGCATTGAGAGTTGCATGCTTAATTTCCTTTCTTGTTAAAACATAGTTTTCCAATGCTTCCTGGGACTTGCGTGACCCCCTCAGTGCTCTGGAAAGTATTGTGCTGGAATATAATACAATTGGATTTTAAAAAAAACAACAATGAAACATTCTTGGGTTCACTGCATTCTGGTTGCCATAGAGATGGGATGCATCTCTGGGAAGATTGCAGGACTCCTCCTGCTATTCTTCCCCTCTTCTTCAAACAGCAGTGGCTCTACTGAATGTAGGCAAAGAATTGGTGCACCATGCAAACTCTAACTGGCATCATCTATTTGGATTAGGGATTGAATTCAATGTGGCGTTTGAATTCCATTTGGAAAAGCAATCAAATTTGATTCAGGCATACAAATAACATTGTCAGATCAAGCAGATTCAATTCAGACTTTCTAATCAATTTGGGATAGATAGATAGATAGATAGATAGATAGATAGATAGATAGATAGATAGATAGATAGATAGATAGATAGATAGATAGATAGATAGATAGAGCCGCCCTGAGTCCGCAAGGAGAAGGGCGGGGTAAAAATCCAATAAATAATAATAATAAATAATAATAATAATAGATGTGTGATGGATGGATGGATGGATGGATGGATGGATGGATGGATGGATGGATAGATAGATAGATAGATAGATAGATAGATAGATAGATAGATAGATAGATAGATAGATAGATAGATGATGCATAGATAAAGCTAGAGAGACAGGCAGGCAGAGATAGATAGATAGATAGATAGATAGATAGATAGATAGATAGATAGATAGATAGATAGA
>NW_015425842.1:0-1275 GCF_001527695.2 Protobothrops mucrosquamatus | reverse complement strand
ATAAAGGTAAATGTTTTAGCTTCTAAGATTTGCCTGTTTTGTGCAGCTTTTACAATATTTTTCTTTTCTTTTTTTTCTTACCCAAGGAATGGGGAAAACAGAGGAAATCATGCTTGCCTTCTGGAAATATCATGTGCTACTGGATAAATAGGAACATTGCATTGACAAAGTATTAAATAAAAGGGTAATCTACTATGGAGTTTAATTCAGCAGAGTTGACGATAGTGTTCTGCATATTTTGCAGTAAGGAACACCTGTAGGACATTTTACTTGATGGAAGCCATAGCAAACACAAATGGCACTTCAGTCATCTTTTTTCTTTAAAAAAAAATCTCTTGGAGGAAAACCATAACTGATTAAAGGGTTAGAGGTTTCAACAAGGGTATGAAAGCATATGGCAGATGGGATGGATTAGGACTTTTAATAATACAGTAATCTAATCACTGCTGCCAAGCATTATAGAAAGCTCCACCTCTGGCTGGGTTTTATCCAGAAAGAAATGTGCAAGAATAAAATGCTGTTGGTATGAAGAGTTAATAAGTGCTATCTCTGAAGTTGTTCCCTAAAAAATGACTGTATCTGAAGAACATTTCAAAAATTCATCTTTTGGTCATATGGTTTCTTGGTTTATAGTTCCATTAGACTTCTGAACCCTTCCCTCTTTCTTACTATCTTCAGATATATCAAAGAATCTTGTCAAGGGTTGAGAATATACTGTTTATGAAGTAAAAATTGAAGTCCTTTCTTGAGCCCAGAATTTGTTAGGTCACCTACACGCCCAGAAGATTCTGCTACTTCTATAACAACTTGGATGGAATGTGCATCTGGAAAAGAAGAGTTCGGGCAACACGGTGCTTTCCCAGAAAGAGGCCCAGATTAGCTAATGGGGGAGAGGGGAAGAGGTGCAGAGTAGTTCAAAATCTAAAATCTGTCCCAATCCACGCAGCACATATCAAAGAGTTTGCATACTTTATTGAGACACTGCAAGCTCCTAATATTATTCCCCAGGTCCCACTCAAATGAAACGCAAAGTCCCACTGAGTCCAAGTATCAGTAGGACACAGATTGTGCAACATCCTGGCCCCCTGCTATGTGTCAACGGCCCTGCCTGAGCTAGCTGACGTGATAGCCGCGGTGGCGGTGGAGACCCCCAGGCTTATAGTCATGGGGGATCTCAATCTGCCATCGGCGGGCGAAACGTCGGCGGTGGCTCGGGAGTTCCTGGCCTCCATGACGACCATGGACTTGACCCAATTAGTTCATGCACCCACTCAC
>NW_015425841.1:0-1275 GCF_001527695.2 Protobothrops mucrosquamatus | reverse complement strand
GGTAACTTCAGAGCCAGTGGGAGGAGCGAGACCAAAGAAATCAGTGTCGGCTGATATGCAAGGGGCGCTCCTGAGGCTCTCTGCCACCAAAGATGGCAAGGTTCCTGACATGGAATGTTAATGGATTGAACTCACCGCAGAAGAGAAAAAAGGTATTTTATTATTTGAAGCAACATAAAAATGACGTTATTTGCTTACAGGAGACTCATATTACAGCAAAAGATCAAAAGTATTTGACTAACTCACGGTTGGGAACACATTTTATTGCACCTGCGCCTCAGAAAAAAGGTGGGGTAGTTATTTACGTTAAAAATGAGTTCTTTCCTAAACTGATTGACTCTGACTTAGAAGGAAGATATGTTTTTATCGAAATGCTTTTGAATGGGAAGAAATGTCTTATTATTGGATTATACGCTCCAAATTCACAGCAGAAACAGTTTTATAAATTGATACATCAGAAGTTAAATCAAATGGATTATAAATCTGTTATCATGATGGGAGATTGGAACGGAGTTTTGGATCCAAGAAAAGATAAGAAAGGTTCCTGCAAAGCTTTAAACTCAACATTGCCCAAAACTTTTTTTGATTTGAAAGAAGAATTGGAACTGGAGGATATATGGCGGGAAAGAAACATGGATGAGAAAGATTATACTTTTTTTCCGGATAGGCACCAATCCTATTCGAGAATTGATTTTTTTTTGATAACTAATGACTTTCTTTCCAGGGTGAAGAATGTTAAGATTTTTCCTATGACTTTGTCGGATCATAGCCCAGTGTGGATGGAACTATGTCGTGAAGAAGGAGAGAGAAGATCCTGGAGATTGAATGAAAATTTGTTTAGATATGATATAAATGTGCAGAAGTGTAAGAGTTATTTGAAAGAATTTTTTCTCTTAAATAGGCATAAAGGTACTCCGATTTCAATAGTTTGGGACGCTAGCAAAGCTTATATGAGAGGTATTTTGATTTCTATGAATACTGCCTATAAGAGAAAGCAAGTACAAAAACGAAAAGACTTAGAGGAGGAGATTAAATTGAAAGAACAGGCTTTTATTTTGAATCCATCGGATAATAACTTAAAAGTATCTATAACTATGCTTAGGGAACAATTTAACATGTTAATAGCTGACCAGACTGCAACTAGTTTAAGGTATATGAAATATAACACATTTCGTAATGCAAATAAACCTGGCAGGTGGTTGTCTTATCAATTACGGAAAAAACAGAAATCAAGAACTATAGAGAAAATAGATTATAATGGTAAAGTGACATTTG
>NW_015425840.1:0-1275 GCF_001527695.2 Protobothrops mucrosquamatus | reverse complement strand
CCCTTTTTTGAGCCATGACTTGTATGGAAGCAAAGAGTACAGCATGGAGTGCTGCGAGGAACAGCATTTCCCTTCTCATTGTGGGAGTCTGAAATAAAGAATAAGAGATGGAGGCATGCTCAGTTTTTCAGATAATACTGAAGTATTACCTTAGTCTCCAACCCAGGAACACAGATTAGGGGCAAAAAGGATCTTCACAGTCCTTGCTTATTTATATACTACTTTTATATCTCATTGCTTCTCTGGAAACTCAAATAGGCTTCCTATAATTGTATGTCGTTTGCTTACCCATGGCCAGAGAGATGAAGAGGACTGCAAAGACCCAAGAGCAGTGCATTTAATAACAGGAAAAATCGGGCAGTACAGAATAGAATATTTAAGAGTCATATACTACTCTCAGCTATATGCCAGCTTCTATATACCTCTATATACTTCTCCAAATCAGTAGCCTTCAGAAATTCAGGACTGCCGTCTCCATCAGCTCTAGCCAGTATGCCCCCAAATTTTCAGGAACAATAGATATTATAATGCAAAATTTCTGAGAGACATGAAGTTGAGGAACTGCTCTTTAGTAACTTACTGATGGAAGAAGACAGGTGGCTACAAGACCAAAACTAGGAAGGAAGGATGAAGACATATGCTTATGAAACCTAGTCCCTTAGTTAAAATGCCTACTTTTTCCTGGGAAATTCTCAGCATGAGAATTTGGTTTCCACCTGCATTTTGGGAAAGAATAGTCAAGCTGTTATTAGTCCACATGCATTTATACTGTACATTGGTACATTCCATCTCTTTTTCACACTAAAAAATATTTAAGCCACACGAATATTGATATTTAAATAAGTGTATTTTATTAGAACTATACAGGTTTAAATATATTTCATTCAAAATCTATCCTTTTAAATGGGTAGTTAACTGAGAACTGAATTGCAAAATCCAGGCGAGGTCGAAATCCAAAGAATGAGGGACTTCCGGTGGCAGGTGCCTTCGCTGGACGCAGCTGTTTGCTGCTCCCGCCTGTTTCTGCGTAAAAGCCGTTCTGACAGCCTGCATCAGCTGTCAAACGGCTTGATACATTTCCCCTGGGCATAGGGGGAAAGGTGAGCTGCCCGAGGTAGGAGTTGAGTTCCCGAGTCGTCCCTTGTGGACGATGTAGGTGAGAACTCCTCCGGAGCCTCGGGATTCTCCGCGATCCAGGACGTCTTCGCTATAAGCGAAGCTAGAAGCTGCCGTCACCGCTGCGACCTAAAGTTAACTGTGAGTTCCGTATAAAGC
>NW_015425839.1:0-1275 GCF_001527695.2 Protobothrops mucrosquamatus | reverse complement strand
TGCATATGACCATACACTGGTTCACAAGCCAGGCAAAGAAATGGGTCATGCAGATGGTCTCAGCAGGTTGCCATTACAGCAGATAGAGGCAGATCCAGCACCTGCCAACCGCATCCTGTCTATTCAGGACTTGCCTGAATCTCCCCTCAGTGCTAGGGACGTGGCTGCAGAAACAGCCACCGATCACACGCTAACACGCGTGCTGACCTGGGCGTTGTGTGGATGGCCTGACACATGTCCAGGCCCAGAATTCCAGAGCTTCTAGCAGAGGAAGCACGAGATTTCCACATTCAAGGGGTGTGTCCTATGGGGTAGCCGGGTAGTAATCCCAACCTCATTGAGGACTAGAGTCCTGCAGTCTCTGCATGAGGAACATCCGGGAATAGTCCGGATGAAGGCGTAAGCGCAGCCATCTTTGGTGGCCTGGGCTCGACAAAGACGTCGAGGCCCAGGTCCACGGGTGCACTGTTTGTCAACAGTCAAGGCCGGAGATGCCCCAGGCCCCAGTTCATACGTGGGAGGAGACTCATACCCCATGGTCGAGGGTCCATATCGACTACGCTGGGCCCTTTCAGGGGCAATTCTTCTTAATTCTCGTGGACAGCCATTCCAAGTGGCTAGAGGTCATGCCTGTCTCCTCCACTACCACTGCTAGGACCATCCAGGTCCTGAGAGGGATCTTCGCCGCACATGGACTTCCAGATGTCCTTGTCTCCGACAACGGGCCCCAATTCACGTCGTCTGAGTTCAAGGCGTTCCTCCAGGCCAACATGATCTGGCATGCCACATCTGCACCGTTCCATCCAGCTTCCAACGGCCAGGCTGAACGAATAGTGCGCACAACCAAGGATGCCTTAAAGAGGATCACGCACGGGACCTGGCATCACAGGTTAGCGGACTTTCTTCTTTGCCACCGCAAAGAAGAAAGAAAGGGGGTTCGCCATGGAGGCAGCTCCGGCCTCTGGCACTCAGGCCACTCCAGCTGCTGGTCTAGGGCTCGAGGGACAGGGCTCCCAAGAGGAGTCCATTGGGGACTTGGGGAATTCCACCCCACCAGTGGACTTGGGGAATTCCACCCCCCCCAAGGAACCCTGGCTTGGATTTAGCAGATCCAGCCAGTCAGCAGCTGGGTGGGTCCCCTGGGTCTTTGGGGCAACAAAGTCCTGGTCTGCCTAGCCTGGCAGGCGAGCTGGCAGGCCAGGCACACACACCGGCCATGAGAAGATCAGGGCGGGCCAGAGGTCCTCCCAAATACTTACAAGACTATGTACGGTC
>NW_015425838.1:0-1275 GCF_001527695.2 Protobothrops mucrosquamatus | reverse complement strand
GTTCAGCCCTTGGAGGAGGGAAGGGTGGAGGGTCCTGCCCAGTGAGGGACTGACCGCCTCTTCTTGCCCCCTCCCTTCCTAGGAGCTACGTCCTGTCCACCTTGCCCCAGCTGAAGTCCTTCGATTTCAGCGGCGTCACCAAACTGGACCGCAGCACCGCAGCCGTCTGGAGGCGCATGAA
Source organism: Protobothrops mucrosquamatus (assembly GCF_001527695.2). Taxonomy (NCBI): domain Eukaryota; kingdom Metazoa; phylum Chordata; class Lepidosauria; order Squamata; family Viperidae; genus Protobothrops; species Protobothrops mucrosquamatus. The sequence goes on along the minus strand of NW_015425838.1, from coordinate 1,094 downwards.
CATCAAGCCGAAGGTGACCCGGAAGAAACGGGAACGCTACTGACGGCCAAGCTGCTTCCTGAGGAATAAAGCTTTAGAGTAGCTGCACCTGGTGAATTGTGGGGAGGGGGGCGCACGAGAGTCAGGGGTGCACAGACCTGGGGGAGGCGAGAGGAGACGGGTCAAGAGTCTCGGCTTCGCCCAGAATTCAGATGGGGGGTGGTGAAAGAGCCTCTCTGACCTGTTGCCTAGACAGGCTGCCCTACCCCTGGCTGAGGAACTGGGGCTTGGCAATCCGAAACATCTGGAGAGGCGTTTCCATGCATAAGGAGATCTTCCAAAAACGAATCTGGTGCTTTTAGCGAGCTGCGAATGAAGAGTGGGAGAGGTTTGGCTAAGGCAGGCAAAGAAAGACACACGGACAGGAGAGGATCTCTGTAGCTCAGGGTCCCAGGTGCTCTCTGAGCTGGGTGGTTTTCTTGGAGACGTTTCATGACCCAACTAGGGAACATCATCAGTGCTGGAAGGGAGGAGGAGGAGGAAGGAAGGAAGGAAGGAAGGAAGGAAGGGAAGGAAGGAAGGAAGGAAAGACTGTGAGGTCCTTGGTGCTCTCTGAGCTGGGTGGGTTTTCTTCGAGACGTTTCACAACCCAACTAGGGAACATCATCAGTGCTAGAAGGGAGGAGGAGGAGGAGGAGGAGGACCCACAAAGACACACCAGGCTGCTGTGTCCTCTAGGTCCAACATTGTAGAATAGGAAAAGAACCTGTAAGGAACTTCTAACTCTACCATAATGTTGCCTCTGTAGTCCAGAAGCCCAAACCTCCCATTGGACGTGTTCCACTCCACTCGAGGGGCACGTGCGTTCAGGCTGGATGGCCTCAAGGCACCCTTCAGTGAATGTCGATCCTTCCCACTTTCTCCCGCTGGCTTCAGCCCTGCCTACTGCGGGGCCCCAGCAGCCCAGGCAGAAAATGTAGCCCACCCTCTTTCCCCCCCAACAGCATCCCAAATGCTCTTCTCCAGAGGTGCTCTTCCCGCAACCTCATCTGTATGTCGCACCTGGTGGTGCAGGTCAGTTGTCCTCAACCTTTTCTTCACCACAGCCCCCCCCC
>NW_015425837.1:0-1275 GCF_001527695.2 Protobothrops mucrosquamatus | reverse complement strand
ACGGTCCTGTGGGAAGCACACGGACACACAGACACACGTCTCAAGGTCACACCAAAAGAATGTGCAGCCCCAGTGGCAAAGACGGGGACCATTTCCCAAATGATTCGTTAACACCTCATTGGCCAGTGACTGATAACCAGGGGTTGGCCTGGAACAAGGGAAAGCTAACCGTATCTTTGCGTGCAAAAATCTCAGATCCTGCTTTGCTTCTTCTGTAACCACTTTGGCTTTAGTAAAGTCTACTTTGGGCTAATCAGGGACCAGGAGTCTTTCTTTCCTAACTGGCCAAGTTGGGACAGTTGACATCCGGGGTTTCCTTTTTTTTCCCCCCTCACCCGCCTGCCCTCCCTCTACCTTGACCTCCGGGGACTCCATTGTGAACCAGCTCAGGGGGAAGATGTGTCGCTTCATCATCTCCACGGAGACCGCAGTCTCCTTGTCCAGGTGGAACAGGCTTGGTTCTGTCAGGAGGGGGTCGAACTTGGTCTCCCAGAACCCTGGTCCACAACAGAGAGGACATCAGGCCCAGGGTCAAAAGGCCGGCGACCTTCCCCTCCCCCAAGCTGGTCCTTTCACTCTCAGAACTGAAGGTCTTCCACTTCCAGTCCCGCCTGGAAGAAACCCAGATCGCCCGCGGTGGCTTTCCCCCACAGCCGGATGGGAGAGGCCCACCTTGGAAGTAGACCGCGTTGAGAAGGACCATCAAAACGTCGGGAGGCAGCTCGGTCAGCATGATGGGGATCTTCCCATTGGTGGCTTCTTTCACCCAGCTGTTGATGGCCTTCAGGTCGGCCGTGCTGTTCCCAGAAAGGAGGACCGGCTTTGCTCCATAGAATCTCTGGGACCCCTCCAGGAATTTCTCTTTGACCGGGAAACCTGGGAAGAAGGAGGCAGGGGAATCAGGCCCAGCAGGGGGGCCTCACCGCTCCCCAACTCCTGCAGGGGAGGCTGCAATGCCCGGTCCCCTGGCCCCGAATGGGCTGAGGGCCCTTCCTGACTCTAAGGGGCTGCGGTTGTGTCGGAGTAGCGTTTATTTGTGAATAAATACATTTCGCTGAGATTGTGTTGGCCTTTTCCCCCGATTTAAATTTAGTAACTGCATCGGCCAGAAGAAACGGCCAGGCAGATTAAGTGCAGTCCTAAGGCTAGCCGAGGCAGCCTGGCACCAAAAGACGCCTAGGGAATTTCATCTGCTGGCAGCCGGCACTGGCACCCTGGGCAGATGGGCAGGCCTGGGGCGCTCTCACTGCCCCCCAGGGCCATCTTGGCAATGCC
>NW_015425836.1:0-1275 GCF_001527695.2 Protobothrops mucrosquamatus | reverse complement strand
CAAGACAAATGTACCTTGCAATAAAAGAACAATAAATTACAGTTAGGTAATAATCTTTAATCTCAAAGTGAAGATAAATCTATACACTTGCATGTGGTACCATTTTTAGACACCTCCCTCCCTTGTAGGCAAATCTTTATTGTGAAATATCTTGAAAACTTTAGCCAACCAGCACCTTTATCACCTGTTTTCTAATTCATCTAATCAAAATATGTAAGAATTAACACATTTTATCTCGGAGGTCGATAATTTTCAAAAATTTAGAATTCTCTCTTGGAGTTGGATTTGCAAGGGAAAGAAATAGCTTGAACATCCAAATGTGCACTGGATGAGGATTCTACATCCCTTTTCTCATTAATTGCTTTGGGACTTAAAATAGCACCTGATGCTCCCTGCAAGAACCAATATGTGAAGGACAGGGCAGTACCCTTTCCATTCCAATACAGGATAGTTGTTGGATCTTAGTGCAACACGGCAGATGGAAAAGCATCTGTCACCCTCCCTGAGGTAAATGAAGGAACAGGGAGCATTAAACTCAGTCAAATTTCCCCTTCTTCCAGTCCCTGCCAACTTATTCCATCTCATAGCAATAGCATTAGCAATAGCATTTAGACTTATATACTGCTTCATAGTGCTTTTCAGCCCTCTCTAAGCAGTTTTACAGAGTCAGCATATTGTCCCCCAACAATTTGGGTCCTCATTTTACCAACCTTAGAAGGATGGAATGCTGAGTCAACCTTGAACCCATGAGGATCGAACTCCTGGCAGTGAGCAGTGAGTTAGCTTGCAATACTGCATTCTAACCACTGCGCCACCACGGCTCATACCTAGTGATTTATGAGATTGGATGGACTCAGCCATTAATTATCTTCTTCATATATGTTGTTCTGTCTTGTCCTGGAGTTTTGGTGGTGACTGTAAAAAAAACTAACTGAAACTTCAAGAGGATCTCAAGAAAAATAAGGAAAGGGGATTGGGAAGGATCTTCTCAGGACAAAAGACAATTTGCTGGAGTTTATATACTATATCATTTATATCTATGCCAGCCTTGCCAGATAGACAAGACAGAAAACAGACCAGATGAACTAATTCTACTTTATTTTAAGGCTTCATTGACAGAATGTCGCATGTCTGATAGTATAAATCTTTTGCCTCTCTTTTTGGAGCTTTTTGAAGCTTGATAGGTTAAGGAGGCTCCTTTTTTGAGTTTCTTCCTCTGCCCATTATGAAGCTGTGGGCTCCCCCACATCTTCTCCAACCATTCCCTAGACAGCA
>NW_015425835.1:0-1275 GCF_001527695.2 Protobothrops mucrosquamatus | reverse complement strand
AGTCTACTCATTCAAATAATAGAGTGTATTCTATTGGTGTTCGAAAGCCAATAGAAATAGAGGGAGTAGCACAGCTCATGGGAAAGTTGAAAAAATGCATAAAACAAAATGCCGGAACGCCGTTCGGAGCGTTCTATGAGAAAAAAAGCCCCGGTCTTGGTGACTCCTGTGAAACGGTCGTTCGACCCCCAAAGGGGTCACGACCCACAGATTGAGAATCGCTGTGATAGGGAGGGCCGTGGGAGGGCCGGAGGGCCACATTTAACCAGAGCAGGGAGGGCTCTTGGAGGGCCATATTAAACCGGTCCGCGGGCCGCAAATGGCCCGCGGGCCGGACTTTGGACATGCCTGGTATAGGGTTTCCTGCCTAAGCAGGGGGTTGAACTAGAACCGTGGTGGCGATCCTGTGGCACGCAGAGCCCTCTCTGTGGGCACACGCACCATCGCCCCAATCCTAGGCCTTCAGCTGGGTTTTATAAAACCTTTTCGCTTTAGGCCTCCACCCCATGTGCAAAAAAAAAGGTTCAATCATTCAATTTAAACTTCTCACGGGGAAAAAAGATCTTGCAAAGTTGGAATTGATTGATTGAACTTTTTAGTCCCACCCAGTCTGCTATCATCACCGAAGCCATGCCCACCCAAGGGGTCACGCCCACCCAATGGGCCACGCCCACCTGGCACCCGACGATACATCAGTGGGTTTTGGGTTGCAGTTTGGACACTCGGTCTCTAAAAGGTTTGCCATCACTGGACTAGAAGAACTCCAAGGTCCCTTACAACTCTGTTATTTTATTCTATTCTATAACGCAATGAGCTTCAAAAAACTACAAAACACCCACTTTCTGGAATCAAGGTAGAAGAAGGTAAGCCCTAACTTCAGTGGCATCTGCAGATACTACCTCCCTTGTTTTCTTATTGTTTGTTTGTTTTTGCAATCCCAAGAGTCCACTCCAATTGCACTACTGAGTTTAACACAACACACAATCTTTAGCCTAAGCTCTAAATTAGACTGAGTGCATTTACCAAGAGAGAAAGACAGAATATACCCACACACCCAAAACTCTCACTTGAAAATTTTAGCTTTGCTCATATAGATAATACATCTTCATCCAATTTGGCCTACTGTGCTGCCAAATGTAGCTTTCAGCACTTTCTAAATATGTTAATTATTATTTCTGGTCACTAAACTTTGCCCATCTCTATCTAAGCCACACACTCAAAACAAAATATGACCGTATATACCTTTTTAATTCTATAGAAGTCCAAGGATTACAG
>NW_015425834.1:0-1275 GCF_001527695.2 Protobothrops mucrosquamatus | reverse complement strand
TCAGCCTCAGCAATTCTTTGCACAGTGTAGTGCTTCCATTAATTACACAGTATTTTCCCCTTTAAGAGCTCAGTTATGTTTTCTTTGCTAACTAATTGCCTTTAGCATAACATATGCTATCTCTCTGCTGTTTTTCCAGGCAAAAGTTTGCTTCCAAATTCCCTTTTTCCCAAAGAAATATTTTTTGTCTTAAAAAAAAAAAACAACCCCAAATCCTGGAACTTAAATGGACATATCAATATAAGGTGGGAAAATAAAGTTAATTGACTTGCAAAATTCACAATGTCTATTTGGAAAAGAAGTGAACAGTTCTTGTGTTAATTTGTTATTTAAAATGGTTCTGTCCTAATCAAAGTGTTTTATTGTACATAACACTGATTTTGTATGCAGTGTCCAAATAATTAATGTTGTGCTTAGCTGCAGGGGCATTGAAATTGCAAATGCAGTAGCGTGTTTAAGAATCCCAAATCTTGTTGGAGAGTCAGACTCCTTTCTTCTTGTTAAGGTCAAGTATTACATTGTCTTCACTTTTAGCTATTGGAATATTATATTCCTTTCAAAGAATAACAATTGCAGAAAAAATATTGCTGTTTAGTTCATCAAAATGCTTGATGACACATGAAATGCCTTCGTTTGTGTAATTTTTTATATGTTGAGGAAGTTGACATTCATTGAAAATATGATGTGCTGCACTGGAAACAAATAGTGGGAAGAATCCAACCTAAATATTTTTTCAGCTACAACTCATTTGCTATGATGCTGAGCCCTGTTGAACTCATGTTGCTTTCAAAATGAGAATTATAGATGCTCATGTAAACTCTTCCTTAAAAAATTAAAAAATGAATTTAGTAGTCCTTAGTTTTGGCTGGATTGTTCCTGTGGTTGCACTGAAACCATGAGAATTATTATTTCCAGATAAGTCAGTTTATAAAAGACATCACACTTCAGCTGTCATGTTTGGGCGTGGAAAAAAAATCCTCCTACATTACTGTTTGCTTTTATTTTTATTGTGGATGGTATGGTACATTTATAAAAAAAACAACAAATTCTAATCTTTTTTTTTTTTTATTTTTTTATTTTTTTTAAATTTTTATTGACAAAACAATTAAAACAAAAAGGGACATGACATGACGTTCCAGTATACATGATCCTAGTAATTCGTTCCTTATCATATTTAAAGTTCTAAATATACATCTCTCTACGTATTAACACATAATTTTATATACCACAAATTTAAACTTTAACTCAAAACCCGACCAGTTCTTCTTGACTCAT
>NW_015425833.1:0-1275 GCF_001527695.2 Protobothrops mucrosquamatus | reverse complement strand
TAATGTGTGTATTTACAGTTAAATTTGATTATGGTTTTGTAATCACATAAAGCTCTAAAACAGGTGTAGGATTAATAGAAATTTAAGTTGGAAATAGACTATTTTAAATATATAAGCTACTTGAGGGAAATAGAGAGGGAATTTTTGATGTACTGATTGAGTTACTTATATATGCTTTGTTTTTGAATTTTTGATTGCCCCAGCACCACGGTGTGTCTCGAGCACTTTGTATTAAGAACTAAAAAAACCAATAAAATTTGTTTTTAAAAAAAATAGATTTATCCTCCTTCATCTCTGTAAGCTAATCTCCAGACCTTTCTCATCTACTTGCCACCTGGGTCTCCTCTTTTCTATTTTATATCCCCTTCTATTCCCCTCCCCCTCTATCAGAGAAATAAAATCATCCAAATTGTGTAACCATTCCCCCTTTGTCATGCACTAGGATTTTATCTATAATCACAAGCAAGTTAATGTGACTATTTTTTCTAATCTGAACTCTTAAAATACAAACCATTTACACTTGAAGACTGGGTCCATTTTATATCACTCTCGCAATAATCAATTTCTTCTCTTAACGGCTATAAACACTGTGTCAACTGTGTGGCCAAGTGCAGCAAATTTGCCAAACTTGACAATTATTTCTATGGATGGAAACTAACCAAGGAGAGAAGCAACCTACAACTAAGGAGATTAACCAGTGGAACTGCTTGCCTTCAGAAGTTGTGGGTGCTCCAACACTGGAGGCTTTGAAGAAGAGTCTGGACCACCACTTGTCTGAAATGGTATATAGGATCTCCTGCTTGAGAAGGGGATTGGACTAGATGACCTCTAAGGTCCCTTCCAACTCTGTCATTCTATGTTCTATGAGATTTTACCACGAGTGGTAGGTCAAAAAAAGGGAAAGTAGCTAATGCAAAGGTTGAGAGATTTTAGTGCTTCAATAACTTGTTGAATCACAATCAACAAGGCATACCAGGGGCCCGATTTCAGATGTCTTTATCATTCTAGTTTTCAAAACCTGTGCGCTTTTTTTTAAAAATGATCTTTTTATATCATTTTTTTAAATAAAAAAAGCCTCTCAGTATAGGGCGTTTAAGACCTTACTAAAAAGCTAAAATAAATGGTGTTAATGTAGTTTATTTTTATTTATAATTAGTAATGATGTTATAATTATTGTGTTTAATATGTTTGCTTAAAAGAGAGTTAAAGGATGTTATAGATTTGTTAATCTAATAGTGATTAATGTTAGACAGAGTATGGTTATTGTATTGTTAA
>NW_015425832.1:0-1275 GCF_001527695.2 Protobothrops mucrosquamatus | reverse complement strand
GCAGCCGTTGGATCAGCAGGCAGGATGGGGCCAACAGCAACTAGGAGGGCCACAAGCGCAGAAACGAGTCCAGCAGCCATGGAACCAGCAGCCAGGGTGGGGCGAGCAGCAACAGCCCCAGTGGGGGCCACAACAGCCTGTATTTGCACCACCCTTCAGAGCAACCTTCGATGGGGACCCAGAGAAGCTGATTTTTTTTTGAACCAAGTGCGTTCTCACTTGAATCGCTGGGCCTACCTCTATTCGGACCCAGGTGCCATGGTCGATGTTATTGCATCCAACCTAGAGGGAGAAGCATCTGAATGGCTGAATAATTTATATAGTGAGCAAGCCCCAGAACTGGAAGATCCCCACCTTTTTCTCCTAGGTCTGAGAGAACAATTTGAGGACCCATCCATTGGCCTCAAAGCAGCAGGAGAGATCCACAAAATAAAACAAGCAGGCAGGCCTGCCCTGGAGTACGTGCAAGAGTTCTGCAAGACAGCAGGTCGAATAGAGGGGTGGCCTGAGCAGTCCCTAATCCATCACTTCATTGAGGGATTAGACGATCACCTCTCTCAGGCCTGCATCTATCGAGAAGTACCTGATCAGCTACAGGAGTGGTGCCAGATAGCGGTGAAGCTAGACGTTAAGCTCTCTCGCTATAAGAAGCCTCCCTCTCCTGAAATTGAACTGAAGCCAGAATGACCCAGATGACAACCACCCCCCTGGAGACCCCTAACAATTATGTCTACCGAAAGACCCAGACCACTTGCAGGGCCGCCGCTCGCGTGCTTCCGATGCGGACAACAGGGACATCGAGCAGCAAACTGCCAAGTTCCTTACCCCCAACAGCAGAGCAGACCGAGACCTGCAGCGAAGAAGAAATCTGATCAGCAGCCACCGAGAGGAAAATCCAATTGGATCAAACAAGAACTGGCTGCCCAAGTCGCATCCCCTACACAGGAGGACGCCGAGACTAAGGCTGGATCCTTCCCCACTCTACCCTCCCTCGACAGCGATGACGAAGGGGAGAACGACCCAATGGTGAGTCGACAAATCCCGCCTTTTTTTGCTAGCCGCCAAACTTATAATCTCTAAATCGGGGGTACAAATGAACTTAAATGTGCTAATTGATTCTGGATGCACCCGATGTATTATTAGCTTACCCTTTGCCATGAAATTGGGCATACGAGCAAAATTGCTCTCCGAACCCATGAGGTTTGAGCAAGCCAATGGCTCCCTCATGGGAGGGACTCTTGTCACACAAGTAACTGAGCCCTTACGCCTAGAAAT
>NW_015425831.1:0-1275 GCF_001527695.2 Protobothrops mucrosquamatus | reverse complement strand
GCGGTTGCCCTTGGGGGGGCGGGTGGGTGTGGCCAGGGTGGGTGCGGCCTACTGGGTGGGCGTGGATGGAGTGGGTGCGGCCTACTGGGTGGGCATGGCCAGCTCTACATCGTTCACGTCAAGGGTGCCTGTGGGGGCCTGGGCAGGAGTGGGACAGATCTGAGGGTCTCTGGCAGAAGGGGGTGGGACCGGGGCAAGCGCCAAGGCATGGTCCATTTCTTCATTCCTCACAAAGGGTGACCCCTCCCCAGCATGCACCCAGGGGGGGGTGTGACACAGTAAGGGCTGGTTCCTCGCTGTTTCTAGATGGCCTTGTGGAGCTAAGACTGAATGCCTTTCAGCATAGATGGCCACCACAAAATTGTACATTGGCTCCAGGCCCGGCCTGGGCCAGGGCCAAGGCAGTGGGGGCCATTCCCTCACTGTTTCCAGGATGGCTTCATGGGCCATAAGAAACCATTTCGCGGGCCGCATCCGCCCCCCCCTTGTGTTTGACATGTCTGCCTTACAGGCTGCGGAGTGTGAAAAGAGAGAGAGGGGGGGGGGGTTCTTGAGGATTTTACTAAGCCCTGAAGGGGAAAAGGCCTTTCTCTTCGTTTGGGCGCCTTGGCCGGACTCTGGAAGCTGGGCTGAAGGTGGACTGCACTTCCTTCAGGCCCCTCCGGGAATCGGTTGAGCTATGCAGGGGTGGGAGGAGACCCCAATCCTAGAATTAATCTTGGCCGTTTGAATTTCAGGGCTAAGCTGCCCAAGCTCCCTCTATTAATAATGATAAAAAAAAATCCCGCTAACCCTCTTTTGAAAATTAATAACTCTGTAATTCTAATAATTCCAAGCAAGCTTTTTTTTTTAAATGTAGATATACCCGTATAAAAGAAGGTTAATGTTGTCGCCGTGCGGGCGCAGGAAGCGGGGTGGGGGGTGGGAAACCAATCAGGATGCTGTTGCTTACACTGACGCCTTCTTATTTTACGCGGAGGCATTATTATTATTATTAGACATCTGCAGGTAGAGAGAATTAAAATTAAAACCGCTTTCGACAATTCAATACGCTTTTTTTTTTTTTTTTTTTTTTAACCAACCATCTATCTGAAAATCAGGAAGATTCATCATCGGAGGCATTCTCCCTGAAAACAAGAACCCCGTTCAAATTTTATACAAATTATCATATTTATCATAGTCTTGAAAACTCCGGAGTTACGTCTCCGCAAAGTGTCTGGCGGCTCCCTGGGGAAGCGAATCACACTTCGGAGCAGCAGAGATTGTCTCGCGTCC
>NW_015425830.1:0-1275 GCF_001527695.2 Protobothrops mucrosquamatus | reverse complement strand
TAATAATAATAATAATAATAATAATAATAATAATAATAATAATAATAATAATAATAATAATAATAATAATAATAATAATAATAATAAAGTTGGAAGGGACCTTGGAGGTCATCTAGTCCAACCCCCTGCTCAGGCAGGAAACCCTATCCCATTTTGGACAAATGGCTGTCCAGTCTCTTCTGGTAAGTGAATCTGGCTTCCCCCGTTGACGTGGCTTGTCAGAAGGTCGCCAAAGGGGATCGCAGGACCCTGGGACCCGGCAACGGTCATAAGTATGAACCAGTTGTCAAGCGTCTGAATTTTGATCACCTGGCCGCGGGGGATGCTGCCAAGGTACGAAAAAATGGCCCCGAGTCCCTTTGTTCAGTGCCGTTGTAACTTTGAACGGTCACTAAATGAACTGTTGTAAGTCGAGGACTACCTGTACTGTAGAAAGTTTTTTGTGTACCTTTTGGGCTTCTGGAAAGGGTTTCTTGGCAGCGTTGGTCCTAAAAACAACCTAGGGTGCAGCTCCTCAGCCGTCCCACGGTGCAGAGGGGGAGAACTGAGGCTGGGTTCGTGTTAGGTGCCCCCACTGAGTTTTTCCTGCAAATTGAGGAGTGTTGTTTTTAGTCTGGGGTGCCGTATGGTTTTTAGTTGTGTTTTTAACGTTCCTACTGGACTTACAGAGCCTTCTCAGATTGAGAGACCTTAATAAACCCAATAAAATAAATAAAATACTCTTTGGGGTCCAGTTCTACTAAACGGCAAGGATTTAGGGAAGAGCCTAAATCCCTTCCAGAGTGCATTGTGAAGGACTAAGACTCTCACATCAATGCTTGCCTAGTTGGGCAACACGCCTAAAGGAGGGGATAGAAGCAGAAGTCATGAAATTTGCAGAGAACAAAGCTGGGAGGGGGGAAGAGGAGTGGCTAACACTTTACAGGATAAGTTCAAGGTCTAGAACAGGGGTGTCAAACTGCCGGCCCGCAGGCCGGATGCACCTTTGCGAAACCGCGCCCACCCCATTGCCGGCAATGGGAAAAAAAGTCACGACACGTCACGTGACGTTGTGAGTTTGACACCCCTGGTCTAGAAGGATCTTGACGGATTTGAACCATGGGCCCCATCTAACCAGACGCCGTTCACGGGCGAGAAAAGTCAAGTCAAGTTCTGCACTTAGGAAGGAAAAACCAAAGGCCAAGGTACGGAACAGGCAATCCCCGGCTCAACAGGAATCGCTGTGAGAAAGATCCAGTGGACAAGCGCTTAAAATATCAGCCAGCTGGGTGCTGC
>NW_015425829.1:0-1275 GCF_001527695.2 Protobothrops mucrosquamatus | reverse complement strand
TGGAGGAAATGTGAGAGAAGTGTGAATGAGCCAAGCAGAAAGCGCTTGGAGGAAATGCAGGAAAAGACTGAGCCCAGCAGAAAGCATTTGAAAGAAATGTGAGATGAGTGTGAATGAGCAAAGCAGAAAGCGCTTGGAGGAAATGCGAGAGAAGGGTGAATGAGCCAAGCAGAAAGCGCTTGGAAGAAATGTGAGAGAAGGGTGAATGAGCCAAGCAGAAAGCGCTTGGGGGAAATGCGAGAGAAGGCTGATCCAAGAAGAAAGCACTTGGAGGAAATGTGAGAGAAGGGTGAATGAGCCAAGCAGAAAGAACTTGGAGTAAATGCGACAGAAGGCTGAATGGGCCAAGCAGAAAGTGCTTGGAGGAAATGCGAGAGAAGGTTGAATGAGCCAAGCAAAAAGTGCATGGAGGAAATGCGAAAGAAGTCTGAGCCAAGCAGAAAGCGCTTGGAGGAAGTGCGAGAGAATGGTGAATGAGCCAAGAAGAAAGCGCATGTAGGAAATGCAAGAAAAGGCTGAGCCAAGGAGAAAGCACTAGGAGGAAATGCGAGAGAAGTGTGAATGAGCGAAGCAGAAAGCGCTTGGAGGAAATGCGAGAGAAGGGTGAATGAGCCAAGCAGATAGCTCTTAGAGGAAATGAGAGAGAAGTTTGAATTAGCCAAGCAGAAAGCGCTTGGAGGAAATGTGAGAGAAGTGTGAATGAGCCAAGCAGAAAGCGTCTGGAGGAAATGCAAGAAAAGACTGAGCCCAGCAGAAAGCACTTGAAAGAAATGTGAGAGAAGTGTGAATGAGCAAAGCAGAAAGCGCTTGGAGGAAATGCGAGAGAATGGTGAATGAGCCAAGCAAAAAGCGCTTGGAGGAAATGCGAGAGAAGGGTGAATGAGCCAAGTAGAAAGAACCATGGAGCAAATGCGAGAGAAGGCTTAGCCAAGCAGAAAGCGCTTGGAGGAAATGAGAGTGAAGTGTGAATGGGCCAAATAGAAAGCGCTTGGAGGAAATGCGAGAGAAGGGTGAATGAGCCAAGTAGAGAGCACCATGGAGGAAATGCGAGAGAAGGCTGAGCCAAGCAGAAAGCACTTGGAGGAAATGAGAGAGAAGTGTGATTGGGCCAAATAGAAAGCGGTTGGAAGAAATGTGAGAGAAGGGTGAATGAGCAAAGCAGAAAGTGCTTGGAGGAAATGCGAGAGAAGGGTGAATGATCCAAGTAAAAAGCACCATGGAGGAAATGCGAGAGAAGGCTGAGCCAAGCAGAAAGTTCTTGGGGGAAATGTGAGA
>NW_015425828.1:0-1275 GCF_001527695.2 Protobothrops mucrosquamatus | reverse complement strand
CTTTTCAGTATCTGGAATCCTATGTCAGTAAAGACAAATGAAAATATTGTCATGGGTTGTGTGGTTTTCCTAAGAGATGCTGGGATTCTGCAAGTTCCACAGAATGGAGGAGGAATTATATTAGCCCTAGAGTTGGTTTACTGACATTGTGATTGAAGAAATAGAGAAATAAACTCATGAAAATGGTGTGGGTGGGGGACAGGAATCCAAAACAAGTCAGACAAGGGATTACATTCCTTAGAGGGCACAGTATTAGAGATCCATAACTCAGAGAGTAGTTCTATTGTTCAAAATGCAGCCCAGATGAAAAGAAATCAGACTGAAATCAAACTTGACAGAAATATTTACTTGTATTGCTATTACAATGTTTTCAGCAAATTAATTTATTTTGCAATATCTTTTAAAAATTAGTTTATGTTGTATTGCAAATTGCTTTCAAAGTTTCACTTTCATAATTACTTTTCATGAAGGCAGCAGTGGGGTTAATGTAATAGAAGAATTATTTTTAGTCTGGAGTTAATATTTTGCTATTTATAAGAAGAAAACTAACAGTAAGCCAAGTTCAATTTGTTATTGATATTGATATATTTTAGAAATGAAGACCTAATGTATGTATAATCAACAAAGGTAATAAAATGTTATCTAGGATCTGGACAAATCAGAATTTGAAATCTATTTTCAGAACACTCTATTGATGTTAAATCTGGAGTTACATGCAATCCTCCTTTTTCTATTGAACTGTATGGTTCCCTAAAATATATATATTGTACTATAAAATATCCCAATTATGGTATAAAATTTACCTGTGTTGAATTTGAGATAATCACACAAAAATGATACACAATCCTAGTGGAATAAGAGATGAAGTGGTTTCTTAAAATGAGATATTTGTCCTCTTTCAGTCCAAGCACACAAATGAGAGTTAGGAAGTTTATTTTATATTGTAAAACCCTTTGGCAGGATTTACAGGAAAATAGAGCTTGCCTCCATCAAGTTCAGTGTTGAATAGTGAGGCAAGATTAGTCAGATTCGAAGTGTTCATAGGAAAGTTGTCAATCATTGTGGTTCAGAATGATAATTCTCTAAATACACAGGTTTCAAGATTCCAGCACACAGTCCAGGTTGGATGAATTCTTCCCAACAGTGAGGTGATGGCTGGCATTTGCCCTGATAAAAGTGATATAGGGTCACTGCCAGGTAAGAACCAGTTAAGGCTAATGTCACTCTTACCTCTCCAGAAGGTTGACATTTTTCCAAAGCATCTAGAGCAGGCTT
>NW_015425827.1:0-1275 GCF_001527695.2 Protobothrops mucrosquamatus | reverse complement strand
GTCTAAATCAGTGATTGTGCAATATTTGGGAGTTTGTTTTAATGAGATTGCTGTGGTATTCAAAGGAATTGCCATTATTAGCTTCTGGGACACACAAAGAAATTAATATTTTTGCAGCCATGTTATCTTTAACTCTTATCTATTATATTAAACATTGGTTCATGATTTCAAATTCTCTGTGCAGCTTGAATAAAATCACTACTTTAACTTTATACAGTATAATTTTGAACTGGGAATTGCTGGCTAACAGAAAAGGTGTACTGGTTAATATCTCCTAAAGTGTAGATGACAAACTCCAGTGGTCTTTTTAGTTTTAAAAAGTGGAGCCAAGTCACTTGTTACCTACCTCCATCCCATTTGCTGCTTTCGGGGCTTCCTCTGCATTTGAGGGTTAAGGGCTAAAATGAATGTTGTAAGCATTGTGGACTTTAAACTCCTTTTTACTCTTTAACACTCTGGGAATGAAGCCTTTAATAATGCCACACATTAGCACTGAAGCAAGGAAGGTGTCTCTACTACTTTAAGAAACATGGATGAGACTTTAAGAAACATGGATGAGACTTCTGCAGAGCTAGGTAGATTGCTGGAAAAGGATAACTTATTAGTGGGAAGGCAGCCAAGGACTGGAATCTGCTATCCATCATAGTAGACTAAGTGCTGGACAGACATATGATGACTCTAGCAAGAATCTCTTAGTTATCATCTAGCTATGTAGGTTTGGTTTTTAGGTATCATACTCATCTGTATGGAGCATGAGAATGAGGATGCCAAAATGATAAGAACTGTGTTGCAAAATCACAATGCAAACACCCCCCCCTTTTCATATTTGCATTGCAACAAGGACATAGGAAATGTCTTGCCATATTGTAATGCCTATTTTGTCATTTTCCCACTCATGCTACTTAGTCTCCCCTTGTAGCAGAAAGATGAGTATGGAAGAGAGAAATATACTTGCTAAGTGTCAGTGCCAACTTTGGACAAAATGAAAGGATAGTGAAGAGAATATTCTCCATATGCAGCTTCAAGAAACATAAAGCTGGGTCTTCCCCACTCCTCAGTGTAAAGCACCACTGAGAGAACTAAGAAGAAGGAAATTACGGGTCTTCTTAGAGGGGTGTTTTATTAAATTTTTAGGGGGTTCGGGGTTGGCCCGAGAGGAACTAGGGGAGTCCTCTCCGAGGCCAAGGCCAGTCCTGTCTGGGGGGCGCGGAGTGGTAAGGGAGGAGACTGGGGAGTTGGCGGAGGGTGGTGTGATAGGTACGGTCAGTGGGAGGG
>NW_015425826.1:0-1275 GCF_001527695.2 Protobothrops mucrosquamatus | reverse complement strand
GTATTTTAATTGGAAACACAGCTGGTAATATTTGGTTTTAATTCGGCTTTTATCAGGGTTTATTTTTTGTATTTCTGTATTTTTGTATTTTGCATTTTTTGTATTGTGTGTATATTATTTGTTTTTAATATGCTGTGAACCGCCCTGAGTCCTATGGGAGAAGGGCGGTATACAAATTAAATTATCTATCTATCTATCTGTGCGAATGTCTTCATTAGGACTTCCAGTTCTGGGCTAAAAAAATCTGGATGAACAGTAGATGGCAGCAGTGAAGGGCCTATCTAATGGTTTGCTGCCATCTGGTGCTCATCTGGAATTTTGCAGCTCATTTATGCTCACCTGCCTTTTACACTCTTTTGAAACACCTTGCTTAACCATCAAAGTAGGACAGGTTTGTTTTGCATAAAGATGCTTTTAAAATGAGCAAAACCAGGAAAGGAAACCTGATTTTCCATTTTACTTTGCCAAGGGAGTGGAAATAGCAGGGCTGTGGTATGCGTGTTTACACAGACTCATGCGCATATGCACAAAGGCAGGGAAAGAATCTGATGCAACCTAATGGTAAAAGAGGGCTCACAATATGTAGTCATGGGCCTATAGAGTGAAGCTGGGCTTTGGTGTAGTTGTTTAAGGTGCTGGCCTATAAACCAGGAGGTGGTGAGTTCTAGTCCGCCTTTCACATCAAAACCAGCTGGGTAACTTTGGGCCAATCATCAGGAGACTGCGAGTACTAGTCCTGCCTCAGGCACGAAGCCAGCTTTTGCCTAGTCCAGGGATAGGCAACCTTGGCTCTTTTATGACTCGTGGACTTCAACTCCCAGAATTTCTGAGCCAGCCATGCTGAGGGGAAAGGGAGAGGTTTCCAAGCTGAGCCATGCTGGCTCAGGAATTCTGGGAGTTGAAGTCCACAAGTCATAAAGCAGCCTAGGCCTAGGCCAGAGGTAGGCAACCTCGGCTCTTTTATGACTCGTGGACTTCAACTCCCAGAATTCCTGAGCCAGCCATGCTGAGGGGAAAGGGAGAGGTTTCCAAGCTGAGCCATGCCGGCTCAGGAATTCTGGGAGTTGAAGTCCACGAGTCATAAAAGAGCCAAGGTTGCCTACCCTTGGCCTAGTCCTTGTCTCCCAACCCAACCCATCTCACAGGGTTGTTGTGGGGAAGAGAGGAGGAGGAGAGAATTGGACTGAACTGAATTGAACTTTATTTGACCAAGTGTGATTCGACACACAAGGAATTTGTCTCCAGTACAGAAGCACTCAGCGTACATGCAAAGCA
>NW_015425825.1:0-1275 GCF_001527695.2 Protobothrops mucrosquamatus | reverse complement strand
TCAGCCCACAAGCCAAGCTTCAAATATTCCTTAGCTTACCAGCATTAAAGCAGCATTTTCTTCCTTATTTTGACTGCATCCCAAGGCAACCTCAAGGTGTATAAAATCTGTTAGACTTTATTACTATTACACTGGAGAAAAGTTGGATTTCTGGCATTGATAGGAAACAGAAGTGGGAGATAGAGGTAGCCAACTGGGATAGGACATTTCAGGTTGCTACACGTAGTCCCTCAATTTATCGCCACAATTGAGCCCCAAAATTTATGTTGCTAAGCGAGAAATTTGTTAAGTGAGTTCTGCCCCCACTTTATGACTTTTCTCGCCACATTTGTTAAGTGAATCACTGCAGTTCTTAAATTAGTAACACGACTGTTAAGTGAATCTGGCTTCCCCATTGACTTTGCTTGTCAGAAGGTTGCAAAAGGGGAACACATGGCCCAGAGACAGTGCAACTGTCATAAATCTGAACCACTTGCCAAGCATCCGAATGTAAATCACATGACCAGCATGGGGATGCTGCAATGGTCGTAAGTGTGAAAAATGGTCATAAGTCTCTTTTTTCAGTGCCGTTATAACTTTGAACGGTCATTAAATGAACTGCTGTAAGTTGAGGACCACCTGTATAGTATTATATTGACTCAAGAATGGATGGATAATGCTATAACTCTGCCTTTTCACCCATTGTACCACTTTTAGGATATGGCAACATCCGAGTACCACCAGTCGCTTAGCAAGGTGTCAAAAACTTGATGACCCCCCCCCCCCAAAAAAAGGAAAAAAGTGATAAAGTACAGGTAGTCCTCAACTTACAACAGTTCGCTCAGTGACTGTTCGAAGTTACAACGGCACTGAAAAAAGTGCCCCCCAAGCCACAGCCGAGCAAGACAGCGCCCGGCGGCGCTCTTCCTCCTGTCTGAGGTTTTCATTGTTGTGAGCATGGCATAGGACCTGGATATTTACGAGACCGCCTTCTGCCACAGATTCCCTCCCACAGACCGGTACGCTCCCACAGAGCGGGCCTCCTCAGGGTGCCGTCGGCCAGGCAGTGTCGGCTGGCGACCCCCAGGGGGAGGGCTTTCTCTGTGGGTGCCCCCACCCTCTGGAACGAGCTACCCCCCGAGATCCGGACGATTCCGGATCTCCTAACCTTCCGCCGCGCCCTCAAGACATGGCTTTTTCAACAAGCGGGACTGACCTAGGGTGAATTTTAAATAGGGAATAATTTTTAAAAATTTTCAAAGATTTTAAATATGACACAGCTATTAATATATTTGC
>NW_015425824.1:0-1275 GCF_001527695.2 Protobothrops mucrosquamatus | reverse complement strand
AGACCGCCTTCTGCCACAGATTGCCTCTCATCGGCCGGTACGCTCCCACAGAGAGGGTCTCCTCAGGGTGCCGTCAGCCAGACAGTGCCGGCTGGCGACCCCCAGGGGGAGGGCCTTCTCTGTTGGAGCCCCCTCCCTATGGAACGAACTACCCCCAGAGATCCGGGTCATCCCGGATCTCCCCTCCTTCCGCCGCGCCTTCAAGACATGGCTATTCCAGCTAGCGGGGCTGGCCTGAGGGGTATTTTAGATTGGATTTTAATTTGATTTTATATTGGGTGTTCACAAAATTTTAAATGAAACGGCAAAATTAATATTTCTTTTAATTGTATTTTAAAATGGTGTTTTTAAGGTCTTTATCTGTTTTTAGCTTGCTGTAAGCCGCCCTGGGTCCGCCAGGAGAAGGGCGGGGTATAAATCTAATAAAATCTAAATCTAAAATCTAAATCTAAGTGAATCTGGCTTTCCCATTGATTTTGATTGTCAGAAGATCACAAAAGGTGATCACATGACCCCAGGACACTGCAACTGTCATAAATATGAATCCGCTGCTAAGTGGCTGAATTTTGATCACGTGACCCTGGGGATGCTGCAAGTCGTAAATGTGAAAAACAGTCATTTTTTCAGCGCTGTTGTAATTTTGAACAGTCTCTAAATGAACTGTTGTAAGTTAAGGACTACCTGTACCATTATTTGATTTGATTTTTATGCTGTCTTTATTTTTTATCAATTCAAAGCAGTATATATATTTAATGCCCCCACCTCTTTTTCCCACAACTCTATGAGGCAGGTTGGGCTAAGAGTGTGACTAGTCCAAAGTAATTCAGCCGGCTTTCATGCCCAAAAGAAGACCAGAATTCATAGTCTCCTGATTTCTAGCACAGCATGTTAGCTGCTATATCAAACTGGCTTTATTTGCCATGTAACATTATTAGACACATTTGCTACTTCATGTTTCACCTTGAGAGTCCCGCAAAAAGGTATGTATAATTTTCTGCTGCAAATTGTGAATTGGGTCAAATATAAACATATAATTATAAAACATATAATTTTGATAGCAACCCTCCCAAAATGACTATTACACTTCCAGGATACTGGAAGTCTTTTTTATTAGGATTATACCCGAAATCCTGATGTATTGAAATAAATGAGCTTCCTAAATTATACAGTTGATGTTTCCTTTGAACACAACTTTATATCTGAATAAAAACAATAACTAACAAAAAATAAAAGCAAAACTTCTGAAACATCAGTATTTTCTAAAGTAGCAATTCT
>NW_015425823.1:0-1275 GCF_001527695.2 Protobothrops mucrosquamatus | reverse complement strand
TAGAGAGATTCAAGTTAGCATCAAGGATGGAAAAAGTATTCTACTCACATCTGGCTCAATTTAGCAGCCCCCTCTCTTAATGTCCTAACTTAAGGGAAATAGAATTCCCATTTTGTCTAAGATATATACAAGAGAGAGAGAGAGAAATGCAAAATTAGTAGTTACAGTAATTTAAGTAGAAATTCAATACATCTCGCCTTTGTGCCTGTATGACTGCCTGGTAAATCTGTCCAGGTACTGTTAAATTGTGATGGGTAATATCAGGATCCCCATTTTGCTTCCTTGAAATGCTTTGTTTTAAAACAGCAAAAATGGGACTGTGGTCCATAAAACAGAACCCACAAGGTTCTGCATCAATGGCAAGATTAGGGGAAAATTTCAGTGTTTGGTTGTGGGATGTTATGATTTTGAGGATCACCAGTTAGATTATCAAATGAACATAATATTCTTTGTGGCATATCATGACTGTTTGAATAAATGTCAAGCTACTTTGAAGTAAATTTGACAATTTCATTGTATAGCACTTCTTTTTCCCCCCTAAACATGATGTTCCACTTGAGTGCATGCATGTGGTGAAAATATAGTATCTTATTACTTCTGTTAATTTAAGCCTTGAAATTGTAGTGCATTTATAAAACACAAGAGGGCAATGAAATAATAAGAAGGAAATATCTAATGTAGTAAGACACTATTCCCTGTAGCTTTCTTTAACAAGAATTCATCTAGACTAATGGCTCTTTCTGCTATCAATCAAAAGATACCATGGAGGTTTTCCATCTTAATGAACTTTTTTTTAATTAAAAGCAGGAAAAATGCACACTGGGAAAAAATGGAGAAATATCTCAAACAAAAGGTTACTTCATTGAAATCCTGCATAAGATCTCAGTGCACAGAGATTTCATTAACAAACCCTCATTCTGAAAGTACCTCTGGACCTCAACTGTTTCATTTCCAAGCTAGAAGACATTGTTGCCATTTATTAAAGGAATTTTGACAGGGCTAGAACACTTCGGATTTCTTGTTAGAAAACTGCTGTGATCCAGCAGGAGTCTGATAATAAAAAGTAGCATCAATTCACACTTTCAAAAATACCTAAAATTAATATTATTTACTCAAGAATATACTGGCAGCACCTAACTTCTTTCAACCAAGATTAGTTAAAACCAGTATCTCCTAGCCTCAGCTTAGCTAGAGTCTGCTGCCTTGTAATATCTTTCCTTCCTTCCTTCCTTCCTTCCTTCCTTCCTTCCTTCCTTCCTTCCTTCCTTCCTTCCT
>NW_015425822.1:0-1275 GCF_001527695.2 Protobothrops mucrosquamatus | reverse complement strand
TCAATAGAAACTAAATTTTAGGAAATTCTTTAAAGCTGATTGAATCCATAACAACTTTCACATTCTGATAAATGTGATTCCCACCAGTGGTGGGATTCAAATATGTGAACAACTGGTTCTCTGTGTGGATGCCCCTTCCGGAAGTCCATTCTGGGTCTGGGCAACAAAAATTAGCTACCAGTTCTGCCAAAGTGGTGCGGCTGAATCCCACAACTGATACCCACCCAATTGGGTATTAAAACATTGGGTATTAAAACATTTATGAATATAACTGAAGAAGTAGGATGGCACTATTCCTGTCCAAAATTTGTATTTATTATAGTGAAACACAGGTGTTTTTTTATTATAGGAAAATACATTATCATCCAATAATGTGATAACTTCTTTAGTATCTGAAAATCAAAATGCATACAATATTGTATGATTGGTCTGCAAATCTCTCTGCTTTTATTTTGCTCAAAAGTATGTGAGATCCATACAGATTAAAGCTACAGTGGGCAAAAGATAGAGGTCATTCCCTGCTGCAAATTGATTTAGCAACAATAAAGATAAAAAAGGTATCCCATATATTTAATATATATATGTACAATATAGCATAGCCAGAAGTATCTCATCTAAACTCATTTCTGCTCTTCTTCTCTGGAGATTTCCCTTAAATTTCTTTGTGGTAATCTACACTCTTGTTTTTCATTTAGCTACTAAATTTCTAAGTTGGCCTTTACTGCTAAGCTAAAGGTATCCTTTTCTATGCCTCTGGGCATATAGTTAAGGTTTCTAAGGTCTATACTCTACACATGGGAACAACAAATACAGTAACCACTATTTTTCAGAAAAAAATCCCTCTATGTGCCTTTAGACACACCTTGCATCTGTCACTACTGTTTTCTATAAAAATCACTATAGCATCTTCAACTGCTGTAACCTCATCAAGAACTGACACATTATTCTAGACTCTCTGAGGGTCGGTGGATATAAAGAAGTCTGTCAGACATGGTCATGCAGCACCCACATTTCCTCCACACTCCTGTTTCTTCCCATAGTTGCTGCTGTTGTTATTAAACTTATTTATTTATTTATATTTATTTATTTATATTTGGATTTATATCCCGCCCTTCTCCCGTAGGACTCAGGGCGGCTGACAATCAAATTAAAATACATATATAACAATACAAGTTTAAAATTAATTAAAAGGAATATTTAAATATTTGTCAAATTTAAAATATAATTAAAACCCCTCTAAAAGTTGCCCTAGGCCAGTCCTGCAAGCTGGAATAG
>NW_015425821.1:0-1275 GCF_001527695.2 Protobothrops mucrosquamatus | reverse complement strand
AACATTATTTCAGTCTACAAGTTATTTCCTGTCCTTGACTAGTGCTCATGTAGCATTGCCAGCAAAGTCTGCATTTCTAAGCAAAGTATTGACTGTTCCGAAGTACTGCAGCAAATACATGGAGAAACTATTGTGTTCTATATTAATCATACAACATATCCAGAGATGTACATATCAATATAACTATGCATATTATTATGCTTACATGCCATTAGCTACTGAGGACACAATAAGTACATCTTTGGATTAAATATGAAGATTTTAATAATAATGGAGGAGAGGGAATTGTATTTTTAGGCTGGTATTTCAAGGCACCTGATAATATTAGAGATAGACAATTTTGCAGGTTTCCCATAGGTATATTTACAGAATGGCTGTCATGGTGGCATGCATGCATATAACATTCATTTACTAAAGATAAATTGCTGATGCCTTTCAATTCCTCCCCATCCGCCATATCCAGGATTTGCCATATCACTTCAGCACACCATTAACTTAACTTTTTTTCTGGACAAACAACTTCTAGACAATATTTGGGCCTACAACCATCTACCATATTTCTAAAGAATGCCAATGAAACCTTCATTGTGCCCATAGACTATTTTTTTATTTTGAAAAAAAAAATATGTAGCGTATTTTGTAGCATGCCAGCTTCCCATTAAAAAAATCATAAGATATTTTGTTTATTAGAGTTTTGTTCCACCTTTTTATGTTATAAGTAACTCAAGGTGGCAAACATACCTAATGTGTCTTCCTCCTCCCATTTTCCCCACAACAATCCTGTGAGGTGAATTGGACTGAGAAAGAGTGGCTGGCCCAGTGTTACCCAGCTGGCTTTTATGCCTAAGGTGAGACTAGGCCAGCACCTTAACCAACTACACCAAACTGGCTCTCAATTAAATTAAAAATTAAATAACTTACATTATTTTAAATTGTCAAGTGAGATAGGAAACCAGTTGGGCATTAAGGATGGGGCTCTCATGCAACAGGTTGCCTATCCTGGCCTGTTCTACACAATGAGAACAGTTCTTTGCCTCCAGCTTAGAGATTTTACTGAAACTGCCTTAGTAGCTGGTTGACTGGCTCATTCGTATGGGTGGTATAGAAGAGAGGGAATCTGAGAACTGTAAAGGCCGTGAAATTGCTCACTTTCATCAGGAAGTCACATATCCAGCAAATACATTTTCTTACAGGTCTGAAAGCCTATTGCTGCTGACTTTAATACCAGGAAAGTAGCAAATAGAAAGAAAAAGGCAGCATTCAGTAGTTCTGTCA
>NW_015425820.1:0-1275 GCF_001527695.2 Protobothrops mucrosquamatus | reverse complement strand
AGGGCCCGGTTTGAAGACCCCGTGCTGTATAGCAATATTTCTCAACGCCAACCACTTTGTGGACTTCAACTCCCAGAATTCCCCCTGCGCTGGCTTGGGGAATTCTGGGAGTTGAAGTCCACCAATTTGTCCAGGCTGAGAAAGGCTGCTTTACGGACTTAGTAGCTCCTTTAAGTAGCTGCAAGGGCTCCGAAATGATCAGTGTTTCTAGCCTCCTCCCTGCAGGGTCTCCACCCCTTGCACATTAGGAACAGGCCCGCCTGGGAACGTGTCACGTCCGTCCTTATCAAAACACGATGTGAAACCGTTGGGATCCTGGCTTAGCAGTTTGCGCCTCCGCAGCCAGGCCCCCCAACTCCGAGGTTTGAATTCAGATCCAGCCACGCTTGGAAAGCAGAGAGGTTTCCGTGGCTCTCCGTGGCCCTGTCTGGCTGACATCAGGAGTCGGGAATGAGGTCTGCCCGTGAGAGAGAAGGAAGGGGGGGGGGGTGGCTCTGCATGTGGGGCTGCATAACTGAAGGATGACTGCACTAGCCAGCATTCTTGGCTCAGCCAGGGAGAGAGGCTGGCAGGGCTATTTTGGGTCCTGCAGAAGCCTGGAAGGGGGGGGGGAAGGTCTCCATTTCCACCCCCAATCCCCCAAGCTCTTCCGCCTCCCCTCCCCATCCTTGCAAATGTCTGGGAAAACATTCACTCTCCTTCGAAGGCATCCCAGTTTGCAGGATTCCCAGGACTGTCAGGAGAAAATGCGTTCCAGGCCTCATTCAAAAAAAATAAAAAAATAAAAAAATGACTGGGGAAGAAAGAGGCAGGGAGAGCAATTGGAAAGGAGGCCACCAGGAGATCGTTACCTAGGAAGGCACTAAATGCCAAGAATGTTCCAGGACTTTAGAGTTCAAAGAGCTATTCTATTCTTTCCTATTCTCCTCTCCTCTTCTCTTCTCTTCTACTCTACTCTACTCTACTCTACTCTACCCTACCCTATCCTATCCTATCCTAACCTATCCTATCCTATCCTATATTCTATTCATTCCATATTCTTCTCTTCTCTTCTCTTCTCTTCTCTTCTACTCTACTCTACTCTACTCTACTCTACTCTACTCTACTCTACTCTACTCTACCCTACCCTACCCTACCCTACCCTACCCTACCCTACCCTACCCTATCCTATCCTATCCTATCCTATCCTATATTCTATTCATTCCATATTATTCTCTCCTCTCCTCTCCTCTCCTCTCCTCTCCTCTCCTCTCCTCTCCTCTCCTATCCTATCCT
>NW_015425819.1:0-1275 GCF_001527695.2 Protobothrops mucrosquamatus | reverse complement strand
CCTAGGACTCGGCCTCTCCTACCCACACTGACTGGACCCAGGCATGGAGATGGAAGTAGAAGCAGTGTAATAAAGGGCCTCTCATTTCCAGTCCCAAACGCCTGTCCAGAAGGATATCGTGAAACCTGATGAGAGGTCTAGGAGGGACAAAATGGTTGTATCCTGTGTATCCCGGGGCCTCCAAAAGTCCACGAGAGTTGCAACCAATGCCGTTTTGGTGATGTGCCCCGGCCTGAACCCAGACCGAGAAGGGCCCAGGTGTCTTTCTCCTGCACAGCCCTTTCTCTGGGTGGCAAAGTCAGAGCTGCAAGCAGAGGGCGGGTTGAGGTTCCAGGCTGCCAACCTCTCATTGTCCTATTCAGCTGCACTTACAAAAGATCTTAATCTGCAGCAATGTCTTGAAATCTTCTGCCAGGAAAGCCTCTCATGATTTAGCAAACTGCTGTTATAAAGCTGGCCAGGATGCCAACTGTCCAAAAGTGAGGGAAATTACTCTTTCAGGCCTCTCCCAAGCTTGGAAAAGAAATATGGGTAATTCTCAGGTTGTGACAGCAATTGGCGCCAGATTTTCCATTGCTATCACATGAGCACAGGCATGTGAGGGAATCCTGGCAGTTCCAGTTGCCACTGCAACTCTCAGACCCCGTGGGTCTTTAAGTGAGGACCTCATGTGATTGTGATGTGGGAAGAAATAGGAGTCCCAGGCTAGCGAGTGAGAGCTACGGACAGGTGGATGGTTTCCAGGCCTCCTCCTTTCAGGGCCTGGGAGAGGAACTGGCCTAAAGACCCCACCAGAGTTTCTGCCTAAGATTCCCACTCATTTCCTAGGCTGAGGCCTTAACCCCTACACCAAAATGTCTCTCACATAAGATCTTCTGTCTCAGTTTTTTATTTTCTATGTAGTTTATGTCTTCTCTATACAGTGCTTTCAAAAAGCCTATAACACTATCTTTCCATCTTTCTCTGTTCAAATGGCCTGTATCACTATATATCCTTTCTCTATTCCTAAACTCTACATTTCACTAATCCTAATCTGCATATGTACCTGCTACTCTCTCTCTCCGCCCCATCATCTATTTAGCTAGGTAGCTGTCTCCAATCATTTCCTATAAAGTACAGTGTGTCTTTTGTCTTTCTTCTCTATCTGCTCCAGCAAGACCATCCAGAGAATCTCCCTGTTGTTTTGCACAGATGTGAGCAATCTGGAAGGGAAATGTTGGCCTGGGTTTTTCTGAGGAATCAGGCCAGGATCCATTTTTAAGAAGGGTTTTCTTC
>NW_015425818.1:0-1275 GCF_001527695.2 Protobothrops mucrosquamatus | reverse complement strand
AGGTTTTAATAAGTCCAACTCTTATGCCATTAAGTGAGAATTGCAAACACTTGAATTTTGTTACTCAGTTTTTAATGTTCCTACTGAAAACACCTTGAACTTAGTTGACTAAAAATGAATTTTCATTGCTGAATAGAGTCAGGAGATAAAAATCTTAAAAAGCTACAGAAAATCCATCTTTTTCTATTTAGAAAGTTTACATGAACTAGTAAACATTTTTCTTGGCTCCTGTTCAGTAATGGATAAAATAAATCAAGCCCTGATTGTCTATTGCACTCCTGAGATTACATTAGAATGAGTCTAGCATGAAAACACTCAAGCGCAAAAGGAGTTCTAAAGGTACCTGGGGAGGAATCATTCAGTGGAAATGGTGTTAGCAAATAATAGTATATTTGAAAATTCAACTATATATTATAATTGCATGTCTAATTATTAACTTGTATGGTTGAAATGTAGAATTTTTTTTCTGTAAGTAGTTTTCCTAAAGTATTTGTTAAATTCATACAGATTTAACAAAAGAAGTTAAAATTAGAATCAAACAAATTTTTACCAGTCTCACAATTATGGAATAGGTTGCTATGTATGATAATAGACTCCCAAGATTGGAGGAGGTTGATGTGGTACACAAATTTAGTAAAATATTAATGAGGAGAAGGAAAGAGGATTTTAAGATATAGCCAATTAACTTGGATTTTATGTCTAAGTTTGTAAACAAGAAATTGCTACTTTAAAAAATAGAAAATGTGGACCTCACTTTTGTATTACAGCTGCAATAAAACCATAAAATGTTACCAAAGAATCTGAACTGCAATGTTGTTTCAGCAGATTAGCAGCATTTTGTGGCAACAATAAATATTAATTGACTTATTGGGCTATTATTTTTTTAGCATTACCTTTTTATTCCTCAAATATTTTTGGATTAAAATGGCGTTCAGACAGAAACATGTCAATGAATCTAGCCTGACTCTGGAGAGTGAATGGTGTAGCTGTTATAGCAGCTTTGAAATTTTCATTCTCGACTTTTGAGAAAATTGTGCAATAGTTCTAAACAGGCTGGTAAGATATTATATAAAATGTAATAATAATAATAATAATAATAATAATAATAATAATAATAATAATAATAATAATAATAATAATAATAATAATAATAATTTAATTTATATACCGCCCTTCTCCCGTAGGACTCAGGGCGGTGCACAGCATATTAAAACAGATACAAACAAAATACATCAAAAAACAAAAAACCCCATAAAACCAAATTAAAAGCCAAAT
>NW_015425817.1:0-1275 GCF_001527695.2 Protobothrops mucrosquamatus | reverse complement strand
CGGCTAAGGCAGCCTCCCCAAATGGCTCCATTCATAAGTAAAGGAATGTTACACGCAAAATCCATTCAGGAAAAAAATACTTCAAAATCCCTTGTAGCAAAACTTACAGCTAACAATAGCAGAGCAATAGAAGCTAACAGGAGACATCAGCCATCAGCCAAATAGAAATTGCCAAACACTCCTTAAGAACACAAAGCCCACATTGCACAAATCCCAGAACTTCAAAGTCACAAAAGCACATAAGAATCCTTCCACTCTCCATCTCCCTCCCTTCGTGTCTCACCTCCAGCTGATGCTACCTTTCTTCATTCCTCTTGGAGGGCAACCCCTCCCCTGCTGCATTTCTTGCCTGTTTGTTGCTGCCAGCACAGGTGGCTGCCACAGAAGTTGTAGATCGGCTCATGGCTGGCCTGCTTGATCTTCTCTCCTCTCCCCCCCCACCCTCCTCCTTTGGTGCAGCTAGAGCTGACTCCACCTCCTCCCAAGGCTGCTTCTTTTTTTCTCTCTCCGCCTAAACTGCCTCCTTTTATAGCCTCTCCTGTCTCCGCCCCCCTCCTCCTCCTTTCTCATGGGGGAGGGTGAGCCAGAAGTGAGCCTGGGGCCTTTGCCTCACCCCAGCCACTCTGCAGCTCCAGAGGACTCTCTCACAGTAAGTCCTTGCCTGCGCTGGCTCTTTGGCTCTTTCCCTCCCCCACTACACTTGGCTAGGCAGGGCTGCGTACCACCTGCCACTTGTTAATGTACCACAAGTGGTACGCGTACCACCGGTTGAAAAGCCCTGGCCTAGATATTCCACTCTGGGATGGAGTGAGAGCAACATACTAAACGAGTTCCTAAGCCCGTGGTGGCAAACATATGGCACACGTGCCACAGGTGGCACGCAGAGCCCTCTCTGTAGGCACGTGCGCCATCGCCCCAGTCTTAGGCCTTCAGCTGGGTTTTATAAAACCTTTTCGCTTTAGGCCTCCACCGCTGTGTGCAAAAAAAAAAAGGTTCAATCAATCAATTTCAACTTCTTGCGGGAAAAAAAAGATCTCGCAAACTTGGAACTGATTGAACTTTTTAGTCCCACCCAGTCTGCTGTGGGAAGTCAGAGCCCCAGAGAAGGAAATATTAAAAGGGCAGAAAAATATATTTCCTCAAAAGTATTTTAAAAAGCAGAAACCAACTTTGGCTCCAAATCTATCTCTCTGCCCCAAGCAAGACCTAGCCCCATACAAATGCAGATGTAAAACCATCAGAAAGTTGAAGCCAGAGCAATCAAGAAGACAAAGA
>NW_015425816.1:0-1275 GCF_001527695.2 Protobothrops mucrosquamatus | reverse complement strand
ACCGGACTCAGGGCGGCTGACAGCCTTATAAAACCAATATTACAGTAGATATCAATTTAAAACCAGATTAAAAGGAAATATTTGCAATGGCCTAATAATTAAAATTTCCCTTAAAAACCCCACTAAAATTCCCTAGGCCAATCCCGCTTGTTGGAAAAGCCATGTCTTTAGGGCGCGGCGGAAGGAGGGGAGATCCGGGTGATCCCGGATCTCTGGGGGTAGTTCGTTCCAGAGGGTGGGGGCTCCCACCGAGAAGGCCCTTGCCCTGGGGGTCGCCAGCCGGCACTGTCTGGCTGACGGCACCCTGAGGAGACCCACTCTGTGGGAGCGTACCGGCCGATGGGAGGTAATCTGCGGCAGAAGGCAATCTCGGAGATATCCAGGTCCGATGCCATGGAGCGCTTTGAAGATGATGACCAACACCTTGAAGCGCACCCGGAAGGCCACTGGCAACCAGTGCAGCTCGCGCAGCAGCGGTGTTACATGGGAGCGACGAGTCCCTCCCAACACCGCCCACGCGGCCGCATTCTGGACCAGTTGGAGCCTCCGGGTGCTCCTCAAGGGGAGCCCCATGTAGAGAGCATTACAGTAGTCCAGGCGGGAGGTGACGAGGACATACTTCATCTATAATGGACAAAAATACAAAAAAATAGAAGGAGCACCCATGGGATCACCCCTCTCACCTGTCATTGCAAACCTCTACATGGAACACTTTGAAACCCAAGCTCTAGAAAAATCTGATCACAAACCCAAACTCTGGCTCAGGTACGTAGACGACACCTTCATAATCTGGCCACATGGGAAAGAAAAACTGGACAACTTCCTCACACACCTACACCCCAAAATACAGTTCACCATGGAAACAGAAGCTAATAACCAACTCCCCTTCCTGGATGTCCTAGTCTACAAGAAATCCAATGGCTCCCTAGGACACACCATCTACCAGAAGAAAACACACACAAACCGCTATCTGCACGCACTCTCACACCATCACCCAGCACAGATCAACTCGGTAGCCAAGACACTCATCTCCAGAACAAAACGCTTAGCTGACGAACAACACCTAAAAACCGAAGTACACACTCTCACTAACGTACTAACATCCAACGGATTCCAAAGAAATAAGATTACCAACCTAATCCAAAAAGAAACCCCCACTAAAATCCAAGACAGAGAACAAGAAAACGGCAAAGCCCTCCTCCCATACATAAAAGGCACCACAGACAGAATCAGCAAGATCCTCCACAAACACAACATCAAGACAGCATTCTGCAC
>NW_015425815.1:0-1276 GCF_001527695.2 Protobothrops mucrosquamatus | reverse complement strand
GGAGAGTTATTGGACGGTAGTTCGCGGGCTCTGCACGATTGCCACTCTTGTAAATAGGAGTGACTATTCCATGCTTCCACATTGTGGGGACGTGCATTTTGTCAAGGCATCGCTGAAAGAACTGTGCCAGTGGTTCGGCAATGTTCATGGCAGCCACCTTTAGTGCCTTCGGGCGAATTTTATCCACGCCGGGAGAGCTGTGCAAACGCAAAGACAGTAGTCTTGTCATTACATCCGCGGCAGTGAAGGAAACTTGGCTTAACCCAGAGGGCGGCGTTAGCAGTGCCAGAGGCGCTCGAGATAACGATCCGCTCTGGAAAGTACTGATAAATTGATGGCGAAGCGCGTTGGCGGCATCTTGCGCAGTAAGCGCCAGTCCATCTGCTGTACGTAGAGCGGGGACGCCGCGCTGCACTCTTCGAAGCCTATTGACGTACTTGTAAAGTATTTTGGGATTAGTGCTGAATTTCGCTGCTAGGTCATATTGGTGCTTGAATTTGTCTTCGCGGACCAGGTCGACGCAGTGGTTTCGTTGAGTTATGTAGGCGTCCCAGGTATGTGCACTGGGAGAAGCCTTGTAGGCGCACCAAGCCGAGTTCCTGAAGGCCATGCATTTTCGAGTCCTACTCCTCAGGAAGGACTTCGTGTGTTTCGGGTGCGAGACTTTGGTTTCTGATACACTTGCCACTAGCCCGTTGAACTTGGTGACAAATTTCCTCCAGGCGACCTCGGGAGGCTGTTCGGCAAGGAAGGACCAGCTGGTTGCTTGAATCAGGTCAGACAGTATGTCGTAATGGGTGACGATGTGAGATACCTCGGTGTTCTCACTGGAGTATTCCGCGTAGCAGACGTAGCGGAATAGTAGCGTTGCGTGATCACTGCGACCGAGGGGATTACACGTAGTTACGGTATCGATCATTAGTTCCTCGTTGGTAAACACAAGGTCTAAAATAGCCGGTTCGTCGCCCGTCCTGAACCGCGTAGGGGAAGTGACATGGTTGTAAAGTGGTAGGTCAGCAATCAGTTCCTGCAAGTCGGCTTTGAACTGCTCGCTGGGAGAGGCTGGGACGTTAAGATCGTGTAGATTGAAGTCTCCCACCAGGAGAACGTGACTGTATGACCGTGCCAGGACGCGCTTCATGGCAGAGGCCAGTCGATAGTCCATCTCTGGGGTAGACCTTGGAGGGCGGTACACAATGGCCACTAAACACACATCATCGCGCCTCAGGTGCAGACGGCACCAAAGAGAGTCGACAACCTGCGTTTCTGGGTCGTC
>NW_015425814.1:0-1276 GCF_001527695.2 Protobothrops mucrosquamatus | reverse complement strand
GAGTCATAAAAGAACCAAGGTTGCCTACCCCTGGACTAGACAACCATTTGTCCAGAATGGTATAGGATTTCCTGCTTGAGCAGGGGGTTGGACTAGAAGACCTCCAAGGTCCCTTCCAGCTCTGTTATTCTATATTCTATTAAGATGTCTACATATCCACCATGGAAGTCACAGTTCTGAATGATGTTTGATGATGTTGCGACTGCTTTATATCTAGCCTCACGTCCAATCTCACCCCCTCTTTTTTCCCCAAGCACTTTTCATCATCATAATAGCGTTGTCATAACAATTCCCTTTCTTTGTTCGTTCTACACTTGTTCAGAAGCATTTCCAACTTAAGCCATGTTTTGGGAAGCATCTGGAAAGCTTCACCCTCAATAGCCAGAGATCCATTCATCCAAAGCTGGGACCGAGCCAAATTCTATTCTCGTGAAATGTTCTTTATAAAAAGGAAAATAATGTTCTAAGTAAGAACGAGACAACTACATTTTTCCTGTTCATCAATGCCTTTGCCATAAAAAAATAACATCGAAACACATCAGGAGCCGTGTCTATCTTTCAACGAATGTATTTGACCGCAAAACATTTCAAGGCCCTTTTGCAATGAATTAATTGTTAATACGATTTGGAATGAAATGGCTCCCGTCCCATTAATTCATTTCTGCAATTTATAGCTCTTCTAATGTAGTATGATTCTAATAGACTTTTCCCATTTTTTTTTCCTTCAAATGGGGACAAAAGTACTACGCATCCGTTTAACCACTGGTCTGAAATGGTACAGGGTTTCCTGCCCGAGCAAGGGGTTGGACTAGAAGACCTTATATAAGGAACTATAAGGAACGGCTGCTGGAATTGGGTATGTCTAGTTTAATGAAGAGAAGGATGAGGGGGGACAGGATAGCAGTATTCCAGTATCTCAGGGGCTGCCCCAAAGAAGAGGGAGTCAAGCTATTCTCCAAAGCGCCTGAAGGCAGGAAAAGAAGCAACAGATGGAAACTCAAAAAGGAGGGAATCAACCTAGAACTAAGGAGAAACTTCCTGACAGTGAGAACAATTAACCAGTGGAACAGCTTGCCTCCAGAAGCTGTGAATGCTCCAACACTGGAAGTTTTTAAGAAGAGACTGGACAGCCATTTGTCTGAAATGGTATAGGGTTTCCTGCCTGAGCAGGGGGTTGGACTAGATGACCTTCAAGGTCCCTTCCAACTTTACTATTATTATTATTATTATTATTATTATTATTATTATTATTATTATTATTATTATTATTATTATT
>NW_015425813.1:0-1276 GCF_001527695.2 Protobothrops mucrosquamatus | reverse complement strand
CAGTGTTTCCAGCTGCAACTGTCTCCTAATTGTTTGCTTATCTGATCTTTAAAATTTCCAGGGTTGAATACATATCTACTTCTTAGGTCTTAAACTTAATGCTTCTTTACCCAATATGAATTTCTTATGTGCACCAATAAGAAAACCCCACTGATGAGTTGCAATCATTGTGTACTTGTTCTAAAAATAAAAAGAAGAAAGAATTATATTGTCCTTAACAGATTTGAAATACTTCCTTGTTTTCCTTCCACTGAATGTAAAAAATAATCTGCATGGAATGATGTCTGTGGAAGAAATTCACTTGGTATAATGCATTCCTTGTAATAGCTGTATTAGAAATGATGCCAATTAAGATAGGGTGATCACCATAGAGCCATGTTGATATGATCATGCTTTATTTTAAGGTTAGAAATGAGGAAGAAATTTGCCAACTTCTTGGTGGAAAAGCAGTTCTCAGAACTATAATGGATTTATTAGTAGGTTGGGTAAAATATTTAGTCCTGTTAACATGCATTCCTCCTATATTCACTACATATTCAGACTTTGCAGCTCAACAAATGGCTTGCCTATTTGGATTGATTCATGTTGCGTAGTGGCCTGGTTAGAGCATGGAGAAGGTAGTCTTCTGAGATTTAAAGAAGAATCTTGAGCATCTTTTACACCTTAGCTTGATATTCTGGAAAGGGATCCCAAGATCAAACCTTTATTTTTCTGTTGGTTCAGGATGTGAGGGGAGTGGGTGGAATACGACATCATCTATTTCCAGTTTACAACACAGTCCTTTCAGCAGTTCCAAGAAGGTTCCACAGCCATTTACATTAGTCAGGTGACCCTGATGACACGGATAAACCTCCAGGTGGCATTAATGACTCTCTAAAAGAATGCAAAGGACCAGCTGTCTGCAAGGAGTATAAATTCTTCCATTCCCCACCATCCAGTCAGAGCTGGAGAAGCTTCTTGGATGAGAAGTGAAACATCTTCCAAGAAAAATAAGTCCATTTGCTTCATGAAAAAGCATCTTTGGGATAATTGTTACAATTAATTTTGTAAATTACATTGTTTTTTTCATCCTTCTGTATCTTATTTGGTTCTGGATAATTCCTGGCGGAATATGGCTGTGGGTTTGTGAGCTATTCCTATTCCTAGGGGTTGGAGAATTCTGGCTGTCATTTCCAACATTCCTTTTGTGTATGGAAGGCTTAGCTTTTGCGTGATGGTTGGCTGTGTGGTGCATTGTGGTTTGGGTGCTGTGTGTCTGAATACAAGTTTTCAGATA
>NW_015425812.1:0-1276 GCF_001527695.2 Protobothrops mucrosquamatus | reverse complement strand
CGCTGATTTCAGGGTGAGGCCGAGCGTCGTCGGTAGCCGAGGCTGATGGAGGAGGAAATTTCGCGCGGGGTCTGGGGAGGGAGGGAGGTCAGCAAACCTAGGAATCGGGCGCCTGATCTGATCACCGCCGTGGAGGCCCCTGAAATGTGGAGGCCCCAGGCGCGCGCCT
This sequence comes from Protobothrops mucrosquamatus, assembly GCF_001527695.2. Taxonomy (NCBI): domain Eukaryota; kingdom Metazoa; phylum Chordata; class Lepidosauria; order Squamata; family Viperidae; genus Protobothrops; species Protobothrops mucrosquamatus. Next base: position 1,107 of record NW_015425812.1, on the reverse strand, counting down.
CCTGCGCCTGTGCGGAAATCCGCCGCTGACTGGCACATCAATTTACTTATATGGAAGGGAAAGTACAGTACATGCTACGATAGTACTTCCCCAGAAATGGATAAGGTCACCAGTTGCTATATGAGCTTTAATTCTGAAATGCATCATTGTGAAAAGCATGCTTCCTTATAGATTGGACTTCCAGACCAACATTTTCTCAGATATGGAAATAGGCACCAAGATTTTTTTCCCCTTTGTGTTGCTTCCTTAAATTTCTTATGTCAAGTTGCTAAAATATAGAATCTGAAACATCATGCTCCTTCCTTCCTTCCTTCCTTCCTTCCTTCCTTCCTTCCTTCCTTCCTTCCTTCCTTCCTTCCTTCCTTCCTTCCTTCCTTCCCTAATAAATGTTTTGCTCTGATTTTATTTTTAAATAACATGTTTTTGCATATAAAATGGCCGAATGAATAGTTTTGTGCTTATTGAGATATTAAAGCCAAACTGTAATAGTCATTTATTGATCAGGTAGCAGAAAGAAATCAGGGTGGATTTATCATTTTTCCCTTTTCACCTGCAGTCGGAGATGAGCGCCACCCCCTATAGTCAGCAACGACTAGCAGAGTAAAATCCTCAAGGAATCCTTTCCTTTCCCTCCCTCCCTCCTCACCTTTGTTTTTTTAAGGAAGAGAAGCAAAGGAATAGATATTGGTTTGAATCATCTTGAAAAAAATCTGTTAAAGCAGGAGGTGTTAAAGAAAGGTTTGAACAGACGAGAGAACCAGACTGCTTGGTAAAAGGCAACTATTCCAAACAAGGATGAGCCTAATAACAAGAGTCAGAAAAAGTGATTGGGACTGACAGTGGTGTCAAAGATTGGGCAAAGCAGAGAGAGGAGGAGGAGGAGAAGGAGGAGGAGGAGGAGGAGGAGGAGGTATAAACCAGTGAAAAACATATAAGCATTTCAGACTAAAGTTGAATAAGGAGAATAAGGAGACAAAAAGAGTGCTGTTACAGAAATGGGAGAGAAAGAGTTGTTGCAGGGATGTGTATCACATCATCACAAAAAAAAACCACCTGGAAATAATTCCAAGAGGAGAGGGCCTTAGACTTCTCACTTGTTTCTACTCT
>NW_015425811.1:0-1276 GCF_001527695.2 Protobothrops mucrosquamatus | reverse complement strand
TAATTTTCTGAGATTGTGGATTTGGGGTTTTCATGAGCTGTAAGCCATAATCATCACAGTTATGACACATCACGGCTTGAACTATCTTGCTTTGCATGTAATGAGTCTATCTCATATATTAGGTTCACCTTTTAAGTTGCATTACTGAAATAAATGAACTTTTGCACGATATTCTAATTTTTCGAGTTTCACCTGTAGTGCAACTGCACCTCCTCCTTTATTTGGTCTGTTTCTTTTAAATAATTTAAATCCCTTTAGCTGTATATTCCATCTGTGGGTTTGATCCCACCAAATTTCTATAATGGCAACAATATCATATCTGCTCTCATTTACTTGAATTTCTAATTCACCCTGTTTATTCCTCATACTCTGTGCACTGGTATATAGATATTTGAGTCCTTTTTTATTGACCCTGTGTTCACTTTCTACATAACCTGTTTTGTGTCTGAGTTTTCCTACTTCCTTACTACCTGCCTGATTAACCAACAGAGTATTAACAACCATATGGCATTATCATACAACACAAACCAACTAAAGCCCTTCAAAATATCTTAAGTAAAAGAAAAGACCCAATAGCCCAAAACATAAATCATCTACAACATAGAGTATAAGGACTGTCACAGCCACTATCTAGGACAGACAGGCAGAAGACTGCATCCATGAACACTAGTTAGCAATCAGATGACACAATGAAAACTTCTTAGTCTCACAACAATGGACAACCATACTTTCAACTGGGAACCTGTAACCATTCTCGCCCAAGCAAAATTCAAAAATACTAGAGAATTCCTGGAATTCACTGAATGCCCAGAGCTTTCAGACAAATCTGTCATCAATAGACACAGAGATAAACAAGATTTACAAATCATTTACAGGAAGAAAAAAAAAACCTAAGAAGGAAACAAAAAGACCCAGACACATCCTCCTGAGCACCCTACATCCAGATAAGCAGGGATTAACATCAGACAAACAATTATACAGTAAATAACAGCCTAATCAAGGAACTACTAAGGAGAAAACAACATCCCCACCAACATTGGCAAGGCAAGCTATATACAAACAGGGAGTAAACCCCACACTTCTTAGCATTGATGATGTTACCTAGTTGGGTAATGAAATGTCTGCAAGCAAACAATCAAGCTCAGGGAGCACCAATCATTCCACAATTCAATTCTGAGCTACATATATTCTCTTCTACTGGAATGGAAAGATTGTGAGCTTGACCTCTCTTGATTAGCCTGGGAAAAGCTATTCTACAAAGCTTAAAAGATGGCTC
>NW_015425810.1:0-1276 GCF_001527695.2 Protobothrops mucrosquamatus | reverse complement strand
TCGCATGATGCAACCCATATGGGTAAATTAGGGCTGGAGGAGGCATTGGGGCGAGACTATTACATCAATGGAGTGGCTGGTATGGCAGCTCGAGTTGTCTCCCAATGTGCTACCTGTGCCAAGGTGAATCCTAGGCAAGGACCTCTCTTACCCCCAGGCACTATACCATCATCATACTTTCCTATGGACTCTGTAATGGTTGATTTTACTGACATGCCTAGATGTGGGTTGTACAAAGCTCTATTGGTTTTTGTGGATAGGTATACAGGTTGGCCAGAAGCCTTCCCCACTAAAACGAAGCAGGCAAGGGAAGTGGCTAGAATTTTGTTAAAGGAATTGATCCCGCGATTTGGGAGCCCAACCCTTATCTCATCAGATAATGGGCCTGAATTTATACATCAGATCAATCGGGCTGTGGCCCAGTCAGTGGGGTCCAAGTGGCGGTTCCACAGTGCTTTCCATCCTCAATCGGGAGGTTCTGCTGAACGGATGAACCGCACCCTGAAAGAGAAAATCACTAAGATTTGTGCTGAAAGTCATTTGAAATGGCCAGATGCCTTGCCCTTAGCCTTGTATGCTATTAGGTGTGCACCTCGTAGACAATGTAAGTTGTCCCCCTACGAGTTAATGTTTGGGCGGCCCCCTACCCTACTGCGATGGAATTTGGCCGGCTGGCCAGATTTGGGACATAAGGGAGGAGTGTGGGCACTGGAAATGGTACAGGAGCTGAATAGACAAGTAGAGAAACTCAGAAACTATGTTGTTGAACAAACCCCGCCTAAATTGGTGACCAGGTGTCACTCCTTTAAACCTGGGGATAAGGTATGGGTTAAACATTGGAAAAAGGAACAGTTGGAGGGTCGGTGGAAAGGGCCGTATGAAGTAATAATGGCCTCCCCTCTTGCTATCAAAATTGCAGAATCAAAGTCATGGATTCATTGGACAAGGGTTAAAGCGGCTGCTGACCCCTTGTGGCAAGTATCTTCACAACCCATGGCTCCTACCAAACTCACTTTTAAACGTATTTAGTGTCTGCTTTATTATGTGTGTTCTTAATACTTTCCTTATATAGGATTGTAACCCTTTCTGAAGCTACTTTGCTGGAACCTTACCGGCAATAGGTTCCTCTACGCACAGTGGTGAAGACCCTTGCTGAGCCACACCGGAAGCTGGCTTTCTACGCACGGGAGAAGATAGGATGAAGATCTTTGTTATGTTTTATTATTTGCCTTTTTCCCTCGTTCTGGGTAATTATGTATGTGTTTCTAATTTAGGT
>NW_015425809.1:0-1276 GCF_001527695.2 Protobothrops mucrosquamatus | reverse complement strand
GGACCCATGACAGCACGCGTTTGAGCGTGTGGTCAGTGGCAGTTTCAGCAGCCACATCCCTAGCATTGAGGGGGCATTCAGGCAACTCCTGAATGGACAATATGTGTACAGCAGGAGCGGGATCAGGCTCCACAGTAGGTAATGGCAGTCTACTCAAAGCATCTGCATGACCCATTTCCTTACCAGGCTTATGGACCAGTGAATAGTCATAAGCTGAGAGGAAGATGGACCAACGGAGCATACGAGGGGATAGGATATGAGGAGTCTGTTTGGAGGTGGTGAATAGCCCCAACAAAGGCTTGTGGTCCGTGAAGACCGTAAAATGACGGCCATAGATGAAGTCATGGAACTTCTTAATGCCAGCCACCAAAACCAAAGCTTCCCTATCAATCTGAGCATAATTGCGCTCAGCAGCAGATAAAGTCCTAGAGTAGTAAGCCACAGGGACCTGAGTCCCATCAGCCGTCAAATGGCTGAGAACAGCGCCCACACCGTAGGGTGAGGCATCACAAGCCAGGCACACTGGCAACTGCTCATTAAAATGAGCCAACACCACATTGGAAGTAAGCAAGGCTGTGACCTCATTGAAACTGGCCTCATGGACCTTGGTCCAGCGCCAACACGCATTCTTGTCAAGAAGTCTGTGCAAAGGTTCAGCAATAGCAGCTTTGTGAGGTAAAAAAGCATGATAAAAATTCAATAAACCCAAAAAGGCTTGCAATTCACCCTTAGACTTGGGGCTTGGAGCCTTCTGAATAGCTTTGAGCTTACCCTGCGCATCTATCTTGAAACCCAAGAACTCAGTGGATTGTACCCCAATCTTACATTTGTCCTGTTTTAGTTTAAGACCTGCCTTCCGGAAACGAAGCAAAACGGCCTTTAAACGCTCAGCCAGCACTTGTGGAGAGTCTCCTGTGATGAGAACATCATCAAAATAAGGACATACACCAGGAATACCCCTCAGGGTGTTTTCCATTACACTCTGAAAAATGCCAGGAGCGACATTCACCCCAAACTGTAACCTCTTCACCCTGAAAGCTCCACGATGGGTGACAATAGTTTGGGCCTCAGCTGCAGCATCAACAGGCAGCTGTTGATATGCTTGAGCCAAATCAAGCTTAGCAAAAAATTTTCCTTCCTTAAGAGAAGCCAAAATGTGGCTCACTACAGGCACTGGATAAGCATGTTGCTGTAGGGCCTTGTTTAGAATGCATTTGTAGTCAGCGCAAATTCGGATGTCCCCATTTGCCTTTAGAGGCGTTACAATGGGGGTTTC
>NW_015425808.1:0-1276 GCF_001527695.2 Protobothrops mucrosquamatus | reverse complement strand
TAACCCATGAACATTTATTTATTATATTGGTAATGATCACTGTTTGCTATAAAATAATATTTTCCTGCTTCATTTGAGGAAATAAGCAAAGTTATAAAATCCAGGCTACCAGCATTTAAAGTACATTCAAATCAAATAGCATAAGATTTTCTGAAGCAAGTTTCTTATTCTGGATTCTTCTGTTGTAAAATACATACTACAGATCTTCTGTTGTTTAATTCTGGCTTTGTTAAGCATATTCAATCTTCTTATGTATAAAGAAATATACATGAAATATTGTAACCCAAAATAAGGAAGAAATAAATATAACATGATTTGGCTATTTAGAATTTCTTTATAGGTAAAATTAATTATTTCTGTCAATTTATTGTATATGTTGGATTTCTGTATGTCATGTATTGCTCTATAGAGAATTTTATACTTTACTAAAGGAAGAAGAAATTATGCCACGGTAATCAAATGCCAGGTCTAAAAATATGACTATTCCAGGGATTCAAGATTCTAGGTGTAAGTCAATTAACCAGGGGAACAAGGCTATGCCTACTCCACCTCAGGCCCCCCATCATAGGCATTTATTCTTGGCTGGCCCTCTGCCATCACTCCTTCCCGCCAATGGTCCACTGGTGCTCTTCCATCGCAACCTCCTCCTGGACTATTTGCCAAAGGATACTTGTCCCCCACCAATTCACAGTGCAGGACAAGTAACCCTGCATCCCCGGTTTGCATAACGCCCCCAAGGAAGAGGCATTATAAATGTGAAGGACCTCTCCCAGAAAAGGAACTGTCATCCGCGAACCAAAAGCTCTGAGCATGTTCTCTGTAATTGTAATTTAACAAGTAAAGCCGTAATCTCGATAGATAGATAGATAGATAGATAGATAGATAGATAGATAGATAGATAGATAGATAGATAGATAGATAGATAGATAGATAGATAGATAGATAACCTTTATTGTCATTTTTTTACTCTGGCCACAATGGCACACATTAAAAATGAAATTTAGTACTATAATATATTTGTATTATATCATAGGATCAAGCCCAAGATCACACCCGTGTTAATTTTGGATCCCTTGCAATTGCCTTGCATAATCCAGAATTAACAGGAGCCCACTAATTAAAATCTCATTTGAAATATTCCTGTGTGATGGTGAAAAGAATGAAGAATCTGCTCAGTAATATAGAAATCATTCAAAGATTGACAAATCTGATGCTTGATATATTGTAAAATCACTATTAGATTATGATTTTCTGACCATGGGTTCTGGTTTTACTA
>NW_015425807.1:0-1276 GCF_001527695.2 Protobothrops mucrosquamatus | reverse complement strand
CCCAACCCAACCCATCCCATCCCATCCCATCCCATCCCATCCCATCCTGTTCTATTCTATTCTATTCTATTCTATTCTATTCTATTTTATTCTATTCTATTCTATTCTATTCTATTCTATTCTACAGGGAGTCCTCAACTTACGACCATAATTGTCCAGTCTAGAGAAAAAAAGGACTAGCGGGGACATGACAGCAGTCTTCCAATATCTCAGGGGCTGTCACAAAGAAGAGGGAGTCAATCTATTCTCCAAAGCACCTGAAGGCAGGACAAGGAGCAATGGATGGAAACTAATCAAGGAGATATCCAACTTGGAAGTAAGGAACTATTTCCTGACAGTGAGAACAATTAATCAGTGGAACTACCTGCCTCTAGAAGTTGTGGAGTTTTTAAGACGAGATTGGACAACCATTTGTCTGAAATGGGATAGGGTCTCCTGTTTGAGCAGGGGGTTGGACTAGAAGACCTCCAAGGCTAGGAATTCTGGGAGTTGAAGTCCACATAGCTTAAATTCACTAAGGCTGAAATACTCTGGCCCGGAAACTGATCATGTATTTATCACCTTCTAATCTTCTTTGCTCAACTTTTTACAACTGCCAAAATATTTCCAGATTAGCATCCTGTCACAAACTGGTCCTTTTTATCTGTGTTGCTCATGGGCCTCGTCTTCTGAAGCTACCACAGATATCCGATGACCCGCTGGTCAATCCTACAGATTTTTCTGTCCCTTTCATAAAGAAAAACTGAGAACTTCTCCCCATGCTTAGTTAGAAATAAACGTTGGAAATGTCACAAGAGGCAGAAGGAACATTTTATTTATTTTTTTAAGCCCTCAAACCTATTGGAAGGAAAAACACAGAGTTCCTCTGAGAATTTTAGAAATCAGACTTGAAACGAAACCACTTATTAGACCTAATTCCAAAACATATTAATTTATCACAGTTTACTAAGATAGGTTTTCACAGCTGCGAGGATAAAGTTAGCACAACAGAACAGAAATATGTTAGTGAAGAGATCAGACTGGGGAAATAATCTTGGAGAGGGTGCCATCACGGCAAAATTAATAGCTTGCGTTCACAACAGAGGTTTCACCAAATAGAAGCAAAAATGACTTCCAGATTTTTATATATTTATATATATATAAAATATCAGAGCAAGGCATTTAGAATAGGGATATTAAGGGGAAAAACTGATTAAAGAATAGAAATCAGAAAGACACAAAAAATTGTCTATAAATACTGTAATTGGTTGCAGCACAAGAAAAGGGAAGTTAGAAA
>NW_015425806.1:0-1276 GCF_001527695.2 Protobothrops mucrosquamatus | reverse complement strand
GGACCTTGGAGGTCATCTAGTCCAACCCCCTGCTCAGGCAGGAAACCCTATACCATTTCAGACAAATGGCTGTCCAGTCTCTTCTTAAAAACTTCCAGTGTTGGAGCATTCACCACTTCTGGAGGCAGGTTGTTCCACTGGTTAATTGTTCTAACTGTCAGGAAGTTTCTCCTTAGTTCTAGGTTGCTTCTCTCTTTGGCTAGCTTCCACTCGTTGCTTCTTGTCCTGCCTTCAGGCTCTTTGGAAAATAGCTTGACTCCCTCTTCTTTGTGGCAGCCCCTGAGATACTGGAAGACTGCTATCATGTCCCCCCTCGTCCTTCTCTTCATTAAACTAGACATATCCAATTCCAGCAACCGTTCCTTATATGCTTTAGCCTCCAGTCCCCTAATCATCTTTGTTGCTCTTCTCTGTACTCTTTCTAGAGTCTCAACATCTTTTTTACATTGTGGTGACCAAAACTGGATGCAGTATTCCAAGTGTGGCCTTACCAAGGCATTGTAAAGTGGTATTTGGGAAAAGTTCTTTTTTGCCTTCACATCATCACAACAAATAAGAAACGAGTCTTTCTTCGGAAGTGGGACTGTTGCACTAGGAATGCATTTTCTCAATAAAATAAAAATCAGTAACATCAGGCCTACTGGATTTAACTTTCTCTACCATTTAATAATTTCAAATAAGCTTCCAGGAAAAAGCAGTGCCTCCTGCTCTTCTCGGATATATATATATATTTTACTGCTTCTGAATTTCCAATAAGCTATATGACTGTCTGGCATGAATAGCAAAGACAGTTAAAGAAGCACTGTCTGATTCAATCAGCCCTTCTTTCTCTGATGTCCTTCACTTTGGATATCACTACATTTCTTATTTAACTTTGTGTCAATTCTTTCTCCTCCAAATCCTGAAACTTACCAATGTTCCAACTGATTAAAAACAAAATGTGACTTTGCACTTTTATCCTGGTGGTTCTTGGGATCACTCATTTGATCCAGCCAGGCATTACTCCTGGATTCCAAGCTTCCTTCCTGAGGTGGTTCTCAACATCCCATGATTCTGGAGCATACATGGTCCTCATCACACTTGTTTTTTTCCTCCTTTCTTAAGAGATTTTGTTTAAAAAGGAACAAGTATGTGCATCGCATGAAATTAGGGCCTCTCTTACCGTAGTCATGCTGATTCTTTTTTCCTGTTTGGGCTCCTAGCTAAAGGTAGCCACCAGCTGGTTTTATTTTGTTGTTAAGGGAAGCAATAGAAGAAATCCAGGGCAAACCTGCAA
>NW_015425805.1:0-1276 GCF_001527695.2 Protobothrops mucrosquamatus | reverse complement strand
CCTTCCTTCCTTCCTTCCTCCTCCCTCTTTCTCCCTCCTTTCCTTCCTTTCTTCTCCTTCTCCTTCTCCTCCCTCTTTGTCCCTCCCTTCCCCCTTCCTTTCTTCTCCGTCTCCTTCTCCTCCCTCTCTCTCTCCTCTCCTTCCTTCCCTCCCTCCCTTTCTTCCTTCTTCTCCTCCTCCTCCTTTCTCCCTCCCTTCCTTCTTCTTTCTCCTCCTCCTCTTTTCTCCGTTCCTCCCTCCCTCCCTTCACACACACACACACACAGACACACACACACACACACACACACACACACGTAGTCTGCTATAAAACATTAATCTAGCTGTATTGCATCTGTGAGCTTCTGTTGAAAAAAAAAAATTCCTGAAAATAGGGTTGAGTATCTGGAGAGTTAAGATTTATTACTGGGCCAGGTGCAAAGTCTGACAATAGATAGGGGACTCTGATTACCTGAATTTTCAAACGTAGTGTTCTCCAAGGACATTTCGAAGCTCTACAGTCAATGTCTACAGTGTAGATATTTCTTGACACGATACAAAAAACATTGGAAACACCAATAACAAAAGTAGCCGGTAGTTAGAAGCAGCAGCCTGATAGGTAAGGGAGCGGGGTAAGGCCATCAACATTTAAGAGGAATTAATGAAGGGCTGTAGAGAGCTTCTGTGCCTGGGCTGATGGAAGAACTGTGGCTACAGAGGAAATAAGGAAGGATGCCACAGTGGTTTGATTGCTGATTGTCCAAGAATTCTTCAAAAAGATATTCATCCTAGTTATTCAGTACATTGTCTACTCATAGAGTCGAAGGGACTTGGAAGTCTTCTACTCCAACACCCTGTCCAAGGCAAGAGTCCTTATATCATCCCGAACAAATGTTTGTCCAACCTTTTCTTGAAAACTCCAGTGATGGAGCACCCACAATCCCTGGAGTCCATCAGTTTCATTGTTCAATTGTTCCCATGTTGGGAAATTCCTCCCAACTTCTCCAAAGCGCCTGAAGGCCGGACAAGAAGCGACGGAGGGAAACGAAATAAGGAAAGAAGCAACCTAGAACTAAGGAGAAACTTCCTGAGATTGTTAGAACAATTAACCAGTGGAACAACCTGCCTCCAGAAGCGGTGAATGCTCCAACACTGGAAGTTTTTAAGAAGAAACTGGACAGCCATTTGTCTGAAATGGTGTAGGGTTTCCTGCCTGAGCAGGGGGTTGGACTAGATGACCTCCAAGGTCCCTTCCAACTTTATTATTATTATTATTATTATTATTATTATTATTATT
>NW_015425804.1:0-1276 GCF_001527695.2 Protobothrops mucrosquamatus | reverse complement strand
GAAAGAAAGAAGGAAGGAAAAAAGAAAGAAAGAAAGAAAGAAAGAAAGAAAGAAAGAAAAAGGAAGGAAGGAAAGAAAAAAGAGAAAGAGAAAGAGAAAGAAAGAGAAAGAGAAAGAAAGAAAGAAAGAAAGAAAGAAAGAAAGAAAGAAAGAAAGAAAGAAAGGAAGGAAGGAAGGAAGGAAGGAAGGAAGGAAGGAAGAAAGAAAGAAAGAAAGAAAGAAAGAAAGAAAAAGAAAGAGAAAGAAAGAAAGAAAGAGAAAGAAAGAAAATATAAGATGAAGAACATTAAGATACGGTCATCTGGAAAGAACCTTTTCTACTCAATGTTATATTCTTATATGCATCTTCCCTTTGAGAAGGAATGCCTAAATATATTGATTTTAATTTCTTTAAGTTATTCATTTTTGCAAATCTGTTGAGGTTTTTTTTTTAAATTAGGATCTCTTTTTTCAAAACTGAGTTGGGTTTCTCAAATTTGAAAAAAATATGAATATGTTTGAATGCAAATGTTCCACATATGCCATGGGCTGGAGCTTAATTAATACGTAGTAATGCCTAAACCATTAATTGTTTGAGGTATTTCCAATGTAAAGCAGTACTGTTAATTATTTTCATAAACATATCATTTGTGTACACTTTTCCCTAACATGTTTTTTTTAAAGTGGCAAACCTTAAGAATTGCCATGAATTTTTTTACGTTTTGGTTCAAAACCAGAAAATTAGTTAAAGATATATTCAAATGTGAACTAAATATGTTTTTTAAACATGTCTAGTGAAAAGAAGGACTAGGGGTGACATGATGGCAGTCTTCCAATATCTCAGGGGCTGCCCCAAAGAAGAGGGAGTCAAGCTATTCTCCAAAGCACCTGAAGGCAGGACAAGAAGCAATGGATGGAAACTAATCAAGGAGAGAAGCAACCTAAAACTAAGGAGAAACTTCCTGACAGTGAGAACAATTAACCAGTGGAACAACCTGCCTCCAGAAGCGGTGAATGCTCCAACACTGGAAGTTTTTAAGAAGAGACTGAACAGCCATTTGTCTGAAATGGTATAGGATTTCCTGCCTGAGCAGGGGGTTGGACTAGATGACCTCCAAGGTCCCTTCCAACTTTATTATTATTATTATTATTATTATTATTATTATTATTATTATTATTATTATTATTATTATTATTATTATTATTATTATTATTATTATTATTATTATTATTATTATTATTATGGATCATCGCACAGTCAGCCAGATGTTCAGACTGGATTTGGCATTTTGTCTAC
>NW_015425803.1:0-1276 GCF_001527695.2 Protobothrops mucrosquamatus | reverse complement strand
GATAGATAGATAGATAGATAGATAGATAGATAGATAGATAGATAGATACAGATAGCTTTTAGACTTATATACTGCTTCATAGGGCTTTACAGCCCTCTCTAAGTGGTTTACAGCATATTGTCCCCCCAACAATCTGGGTCCTTGTTTTACTGACCTAGGGAGGATGGAAGGCTAAGTCAACCTTGAGCTGGTCAGAATCAAACTCCTGATGGTTGGCAGAGTTAGATGAAATCCTGTGAACACCCCTGGACAGGAGTAGCGAATTTCACTATCTTCCAATGACACTCATGTTCCTACCTAGACAAACTGAAATGCTGAATAAGGACAACGTGCAGTCCATTGTAAACTACTCAGTGTTACAATGTTTGAGTCAGGACTCAGGTGGCCATATCAATTTCATAGGATAAGAGCTCTCATGGATCAAAGTGCTTGAGATGACATGAGAATTTATCTCCTGGATTTATCAATACTTCTTTCTCTCTATCTATTCATCTCCACCTCCACCTCTATATTGTTTTTCAATCTTATGATTGATGAAGGAAAGCACAACTTCTAAAACAAAGCATGGACATTTTGAGAACAATAAAGTCTGTGCCATCTGAACTGGGTATGTCTAGTGAAAAGAAGGATTAAGGGTGTCATGATTGCAGTGTTCCAATATCTGAGGGGCTGCCACAAAGAAGAGGGGGGGGGTGTCAAGCTATTCTCCAAAGCACTAGAAGGTCAGACAAGAAACTAATGGAAACTAATCAAGGAGAGAAGCAACCTAGAACTAAGGAGAAATTTCCTGACTGAGAATAAATAACCAGTAGAACAGCTTCAAAGTGCCTCGACTTACGACCACAATTGAGCCCAATTGTTGCTAAGTGAGACATTTGTTCCGTGAGTTTTGTCCCATTTTACAACCTTTCTTGCCATAGTTGTTAAGTGAATCACTGCAGTTATTAAGTTAGTGACACAGTTGTGAAGTGAATCTGGTTTCCCCATTGACTTGGCTTGTCAGAAGGTCGTCAAATGGGATCACATGACCCCGGGACGCCGCAACCATCGTAGATATGACTCAGCTGCCCAAGGGTCTGAATTTTGATCATGTGACCGTGGGGACGCTGCAGCGGCCATCAGTGTGAAAAACAGTCCTAAGTCCCTGTGTTCAGTGCCGCTGTAACTTTGAACGGTCACTAAACGAACGGTGGTTAGTCAAGGACTGCCTGGGTGCATTCAAAAAGTGAATTCAGTGGGGTTGATTCTTTTACAGCTCTACCTTCTCGGAGGCATT
>NW_015425802.1:0-1276 GCF_001527695.2 Protobothrops mucrosquamatus | reverse complement strand
TAGGAATTTTACCTTTGCCTGATGTGATGCTCTGCCCACAGCACTTCTGACCTGAAGATACAAAAAAAATAAAAATAAATCCCACGTACAACTTTGTTAAAAGAAGGAGATAGTTGGAATGGTGTGGAGAAATGCCTAGAGAGTTCAAAAGGAATGTAAAATAAAATCAACAGAAAGATACCATAGTGGCACAGTGGTTAGAATGCAGTATTGCAGGCTAACTCACTGCTCACGGCCAGGAGTTCGATTCTGACCAGGTCAAGGTTGACTCAGCCTTCCATCTTTCCGAGGTCGGTAAAATGAGGACCCAACTTTTGGGGGGGCTATATGCTGACTCTGTAAACCGTTTAGAGAGGGCTGTAAAGCACTGTGAAGTGGTATAGAAGTCTAGGTGTTATTGCTATTGCTATACACTTACAATAGTTTTCCTATCTACAATTATTAGAAAGGCTTAAAGGAGGTAAAAGATTTTTATGGATTTGATCAATGGAAATGAATTATATATAAATGTACTTTATGTAAATTAGGTTTTTTTAACTAGTTTATTAATAATTGGTTTTTAATCTATGTCCCAAGACTGATCTCTGCTTCTCACATTCATCTTCTTGAAAGTTTTATATGTAGTTTTGCACACACATCATTCAAGAAAGAGCAAAGAAGCTCTCATCCCAAAGATTATCCTACCCACTTTCTGTTTTAGGTGATAAATTAGGAGAGTCTGAGAGCTACAATTATTCCCAAGATGTAACAGAAGTTTGGTATATTCACACCTTCGCTGCTTATCTTCCTGGTATAACGTTCTATGCGGATTGAACCGATTGAGATTCTGTTGCTATTGTCTGTAGGCTTTTCTTATTTCTTAATCATTTTAACTGAGTTTTTTCTGAGTTATGCACACACACATGAAGCAGAAGGGGAGGAACAGACTCAGACTCAACCCTTCCAAGACCGAGTGGCTGTGGTTGCCGGCGCCCCGGCATAGCCAGCTGACTCCATCGCTGTCTATAGGGGGCGAAACTCTGGCCCCCTCAGAGAGGGCACGCAACTTGGGTGTCCTCCTGGATCCGCGGCTGACATTGGAAGACCATTTGTCGGCCGTGACCAGGGGGGCATTTTATCAGGTTCGCCTGATTTACCAGTTGCGCCCTTTTCTGGACCGGGACGCTCTGCGCACAGTCACTCAGGCCCTCGTCACCTCCCGCCTGGACTACTGTAATGCTCTATACATGGGGCTCCCTATGAGGAGCATCCGGAGGCTTCAACTGGTCCAGAATGC
>NW_015425801.1:0-1276 GCF_001527695.2 Protobothrops mucrosquamatus | reverse complement strand
CTTGTAATCACACAATTCCATTGGCTGGCAAGACCCTGTTGCTAGTTAGCCAACCAGCAACGGGCATGAAACTGTATGCAGATGGAGAAGGGCAATCACCCTTAATGGGCGATCAATGGTGAAGGGCAATCACCCTTAATGGGTGATCAGGATATGCATAGGGGATTAAGGGGGGGGAATACAAAGAACACAACAGTGGGAATGGGAACTGGGCTGCGCAAGTGGTGGGCGAGCGTGCAAAGCTTCATTTGCGCATGTGTGGGAGCTAGGTTGCATATGTGAAACCATCCCCCTCTCCCCCTACTGCTACCAGTCCGTGGAGCCAAAAAGATTGGGGACCGCTACTTTGAGATTAATTCTCTTAATTCAATAACTTGGTTTCCCTATTCTGATTTTTTAGAGAAAATAAGGGACAGTATAAATGCAAAGATGATTAATTTTGTTCCTTCCCCTTCCCTTACAATTCTGTTCCTCAAGTTTGAATCCAGTATCTCAGAATAGCAGCTGGTACACAAGGTATTTGACTTCAGTTTGAGTTTGAGTCAGGGCATTGTATGCTCTTGGTGTGATGAAGACAAAAGTATGTTAACCTGCATGTTAAATCAGAGGTTCTAGCTTTCATGGAATACTGCTAGCAGAATTGAATTTTAGTTGAGTTTGTGGCATAGACAAAATATGCACAAACTGAATGATACTGTCCTTCCCACTAGTAGGAAATGATGCATGTGACACAGATGTCATTAAGGAGGTTATTTTAGTATATACCAGGGGTCTTCAAACTTGGCCCTTTTATGACTCGTGGACTTCAACTCCCAGAATTCCTCAGCCAGCGTGCCTGGCTGAGGAATTCTGGGAGTTGAAGTCCACGAGTCACAAAAGGGCCAAGTTTGAAGACCCCTGGTATATACCTTCATTATTTGATTTAAAAGCATTATGTGATAGCTTCAGTTGATTAAAGCCATATTGGATAGCAAGAGCCAATATATATGGGTTCATCTGGTGACAGAAACCTGCAACTTTAAATGTAAGTGTAGTAATTTGTAAATAACATGGATTAATTAATGAAATTAAAGGGGAAAAAAACAGAAGATTTGAGGATAAGGCTTGGAAAGATAAGTTAGTTTATTGCAGATATGAGGCAGTGCTAATTACAATAAACATCAGCCTCTACAGAGTCTGTCCCCTTAATTGTTTAATGTATTCATAGATAAGTGCATAAGGAACAATTGTGATAATTGTAGAGTTATGTTGGTTAGCGATGCTCATTTGTATGCCA
>NW_015425800.1:0-1276 GCF_001527695.2 Protobothrops mucrosquamatus | reverse complement strand
GCTGCATTAACAGAGGGATAGAATCAAGATCACGTGAAGTATTAATACCACTTTACAATGCCTTGGTAAGGCCACACTTGGAATACTGCATCCAGTTTTGGTCACCACGATGTAAAAAAGATGTTGAGACTCTAGAAAGAGTACAGAGAAGAGCAACAAAGATGATTAGGGGACTGGAGGCTAAAACATACAAGGAACGTTTGCTGGAATTGGGTATGTCTAGTTTAAAGAAGAGAAGGATGAGGGGGGACATGATAGCAGTGTTCCAATATCTCAGGGGCTGCCACAAAGAAGAAGGAGTCAAGCTATTCACCAAAGCACCTGAAGGCAGGACAAGAAGCAACGGGTGGAAACTAACCAAAGAGAGAAGCAACCTAGAACTAAGGAGAAACTTCCTGACTGTTAGAACAATTAACCAGTGGAACAACCTGCCTCCAGAAGCGATGAACGCGCCAACACTGGAAGTTTTTAAGAAGAAACTGGACAGCCATTTGTCCGAAATGGTATAGGGTTTCCTGCCTGAGCAGGGGGTTGGACTAGATGACCTCCAAGGTCCCTTCCAACTTTATCATCATCATCATCGTCATCATCATCATCATCATCATCATCATCATCATCATCATTATTATTATTATTAAGATAATATGAACTGCTCTCCCAGAGTGCACCTGGAATTACAAAAAAATAATATATTCTTTAAACGGCAAGGGATTAAAATGTGATGAGATAATTCCTACTTTTAAAATATGTAGACATACCAACCTTAATAATGCTAAAACTCAATAGTTTAATGCCAAATTATACTACAGGACATATTCAAGATTAAGTCCTGGAGCTATGATAGAGATGGAACCTATTTTCTACTTGCACAAAATCCTAAATTCAATTCAAAATAAACTGGTATCTCCAGTTTAAATTAATCTTAGGTGCTAAAATGGAGAGCACTAACATGAATGGTAAAAGTACCATAAACTTCTAATAAAATTAAAGTTCTTAGAAAAGGGGTGACATTTGGCCTCTTTTATGACAATAATAATAACAAGTGTGATGGTCACAATATAATAATAACATAATCAGGTGGCAGACATTGTTGAAAACAAATGAAGAAGCATTTCCTGGGGTAACAAAGGAGCCATTTCCTTATAACTGAAATCTATTTTCATTAACTAGGAGCTAAATCTGGTCAAGGTAAATCATAGATATTTGAGTATCTTTTTTTTCTCCTTAGAACCTTGACAGATTGATCAATAGCTTTAATGATCCTTAGTGCAATAAA
>NW_015425799.1:0-1276 GCF_001527695.2 Protobothrops mucrosquamatus | reverse complement strand
GAGAAAACATGCCTGAAAGTCATTTTAAGTGTTTCGTTACTCAGACATATGACACTGATAATTATTGTTATTTGAATACTACTCCTTCCTTCCTTCCTTCCTTCCTTCCATGGAACTATATAACACCTTTATAACAAGATTTTGAAATTGTACCTCTTCATTTGGTTCATTTTGTCTTTTCTTTACTATGAACATCCCGTATTGTCAAATCCAAATTCCATTTTGATATCCTGTCTAGATACCTTTATAGTTTAAGTAAGAATTCAATTTCAATTCTTTTCTTAAAAACAACAACAACATATTACTTCAAATCATCCATGTATAATCAAGGAGGTATTTTTCTACCTTGCTTTGACAATTTGTATCCAAAATTGTTTTATCCAAAACACTAAGACAGTGAACAAACAAACAAAACAAATAATAGAGCCAGTGAATCTCCTTGAAAAATTCACCTCCTGAAATTTACGTATTCAGTTCTTTTGCCATTTGCTGTCAAAGTTATTTTCCATGTCTTCATAGACTCTTTTACAAAAATTCTGGATGCTTGCACTGATGTCAAATATTTCTAAAACTATTCTGTGTTGGGGTTCTATGTAGAACTGTATCAGACAACTTTCTATAATTAGTACAAGCCATTTGTGAGGGTTTTTAGTATTATTTTATCAGACAGCAATCAATCTTTGTGGTTGATGCTATTTTGTTTATTGATGGAATGAATATCACACTCGTTAGATTGGATATTTTTTAGTGTTTTAGGTTCTAATCTAAAATCTGGGATTCATTCATTCATCATCATGATCAGCTTATTACCACTTGTATATTTTGTCCATAAAGTATTGGTGGCTGAATACAATTAAAATGCAAATTATAAAACATAAAAATAAATACAATGTACTTAAAATCAGAGGTATAATTACTCTGTAATTATTATTGTAAAAAATAGTTGACAAATGCTAGGTAAAAAAGATGGGGGTCTCCTTCCTCCCTCCCTCCCTCCCTCCTTCCTTTCCTTCCTTCCTTCGTTCCTTCCTTCCTTCCTTCCTCCCTCCCTCCCTCCTCCCTTTCCTCCCTCTCTTTCTTTCCTTCCTCCTTCCCTCTTTCCCTCCCTCCCTCTCCTCCTTCCTTCCTTTCTTTCTTCATTCCTTCCTCCCTCCTTCCCTTCCTTCCTGCCTCCCTCCTTCCTCCCTTTCCTTCCTCCCTTTCTTTCCTCCCTTTCCTTCCTTCCTCCCTCCCTCCTTCCCTCCTTCCTCCCTTTCCTTCCTTCCTCCCTCCCTCC
>NW_015425798.1:0-1276 GCF_001527695.2 Protobothrops mucrosquamatus | reverse complement strand
GGAAGGAAGGAAGGAAGGAAGGAAGGAAGGAAGGAAGGAAGGAGAGACAGGATAAGGAAGGTGAGGGAGGAAGAGAGGGAGGGAGGGAGGAGCAGAGAAGGAAAGAAGCAGAGACAGGATAAGGAAGGAAGAGAGGAAGCGAAGGAAGGAAGGAGAGACAGGATAAGGAAGGTGAGGGATGGAGGGATAGAGGGAGGGAGGGAGGGAGGAAGGAAGGAGCAGAGAAGGAAAGAAGCGGAGACAGGATAAGGAAGGAAGAGAGGGAGGGAAGGAAGGTGGGAAGGGAAAGAAAGAAAGAAAGAAAGAAAGAAAGAAAGAAAGAAAGAAAGAAAGAAAGAAAGAAAGAAAGAAAGAAAGAAAGAAAGAAAGAAAGAACTATAGTGCCAGGACCACCTGTTTTAAGCACAGTATTTCAGCACCTTGGAGAGCTGCCTCTGCTATTTCCCTATCTGCAATGTTCCCAGCTGCTGCCAGCTCTGTCTTCTCCAATACCGCCGTCTCCAGTTGGATCCTGCCTATGACTCATTTCCACCACCCCCCCCATCTCTTTCTCTGGGTTGGGGGGCATTTCAGGCAAATGCATCAGGCCGGCTAGAGAATTCAGCGCCTATTTAACTTCAACCAAGTAGCAAAGAAGAATAATGGCCTTTATCAAAAACTCATCCAGGGTGGTAATGAAATACAAACCAAGCACTCTTTGTAAGATTCGTTGTAAAGGGCTTGTAAAGACACAATGCGCCAGATCAATAGCTGCCTCTCTATGTGAGTTGGGAGGGAGATATTACAATCTTTCTGGTGTTATTACTCTGTTCCAATTTTCTCAATTTTCACCTGCTTTTTTTTTTTTCCCTTTCTTTCTCACCTGATAGAAATAACCGTCCAAGGGATGAAATGAAATGTTTTATATCTTCGAGAACCACGGGCTGGATGAAAGCCTGATCAAAAGCAGATATAAGGCTGAAGATGACACATAATTTAGAAGGTTTTCATTACAGTAGGTTCGTAATTTTCCTGCGGTTGCTCTGATTTAGGATGCTACAGCAGGAACATTTCTCACGTAAATGGTTTTACAGGCACGAACTGGAAGCAAATATTCATCTTAAAAAATTTGGACAAGCAGACCAAACAGGCATATCGTTTCTGGAAGTGAGGGGCAGAGATGGATATCAAAGCGAGCTAAAGTGATAGCAATATATTTCACTGTGTGAAATTAGACTCTTTGGAAACTTAATTCTTGCCACAGTTGTTAAGTGAATCACTGCAGTTTATAAGTTAG
>NW_015425797.1:0-1276 GCF_001527695.2 Protobothrops mucrosquamatus | reverse complement strand
CATCTTTTTTACATCATGGTGACCAAAACTGGATGCAGTATTCCAAGTGTGGCCTTACTAAGGCATTGTAAAGTAGTATTAATACTTCATGTGATCTTGATTCTATCCCTCTGTTAATGCAGCCCAGCACTGTGTTGGCCTTTTTGGCAGCTGCAGCATACTGCTGGCTCATATTTAAGTGATTGTCCACTAGGACTCCGAGGTCCCTCTCACAGTTACTACTATTGAGCAAGGTACCCCCTATACTATACCTGTACATTTGGTTTTTCTTGCCTAAATGTAGAACCTTACTTTTTTCACCATTGAATTTCATTTTGTTAGATAGCGCCCAGTTTTCAAGTCTGTCCAGATCCTCCTGTATCCTAAGCCTGTCTTCTGGAGTGTTGGCTATTCCTGCCAGCTTGGTGTCGTCTGCAAATTTGATGATTTCCCCATCTATCCCCTCGTTGATGAAGATGCTGAAGAGCACTGGGCCCAGAACAGAGCCCTGGGGCACTCCACTACACACTTCCTTCCATGTAGATGCGGTTCCATTGAGGACCACACGCTGAGTACGGCCGGTCAGCCAGCTACGGATCCATTTGGTGGTGATGCTGTCTAACCCGCATTTTTCTATCTTCTCAAGTAGTAGGTTGTGATCTATTTTATGAAATGCCTTACTGAAGTCCAAGTAAATTATATCCACAGCATTCCTCTGATCCACTAATTTTGTCACTTGGTCAAAGAATGCAATAAGATTTGTCTGGCATGATCTGTTTTTGACAAACCCATGTTGGCTTTTAGTAATGACTTTGTTTGCCTTTAGGTGTTCGCTGATTCGTTGTTTGATTATCTTTTCCAGAATCTTCCCAGGTATTTGGTGGTGATGGTAGAATTAAACTAGCATGTCATGGCAACACCTAAAAAACCCCCATACAAGTCTCAGGTAAAGTCTGTTTTAGCCTCATTAGATAACTAGTTTAGTAAAAGTTTGTTTTTATTTTTGTCATTAACTCTCTAAATCAAATTAACAATGGGAGAAAGTGAAGAGGAACTAAAGAGCCTCTTGATCCGGGTGAAGAAGGAGAGTGCAAAAGGTGGCTTGAAACTCAACATTAAGAAAACCAAAATCATGGCATCCGGCCCTCTCAATTCCTGGCAAATAGATGGGGAAGAAATGGAGGTAGTGACAGATTTTATTTTCCTGGGCTCCAAGATCACCTCAGATGGGGACTGCAGCCAAGAAATTAAAAGACGCTTGCTCCTGGGGAGGAAAGCTATGGCAAATCTAGACAGC
>NW_015425796.1:0-1276 GCF_001527695.2 Protobothrops mucrosquamatus | reverse complement strand
CTTGTTTACTGTCTGATTTCAAATTCAACTGAATCATAAAATGTTGATATTGCTAAACCCAAATATTCAAAGTCCTATGTGAGACTTACATAATGCACAATTGTTATAGATCCTGGCTCCCTATTTTGATTCCAAAAGCAACAACATATTCACCAACACATTTCTTTGTGCTTTTCAGAATTCATGCCCTACTCAATCTTCATTTTTTTGTGGATTCTGTTTTTTTTTTTTAAAAAAACAAACACCTGGATGAGAAGGATAATACTACTCTAAAACATAACCTATCTTTTGTAAAATGCCTCTGGACTCCATATAGATCCCAGATACTTCTTTTAGAAACTAATAATAAATATCATGTATGAAATGAAATGATGAATGAGTGCAATCCAGGGCTTTGTGATTTTTGTGATTAATCACTATGCTTTAATTATGTTCAGTTTGTAACAATGAAAATACATCTTGCATATCAGATATTTACATTACGATTCATAACAGTAGCAAAATTACAGTTATGAAGTAGCAACGAAAATAATTTTATGGTTGGGGGTCACCACAACATGAGGAAGTGTATTAAAGGGTCGCTGGATTAGGAAGATTGAGAACCACTGCTTTAGAGTATCCCAAGAACGTGGACCTTGATTCTCTTACTCTGGTGTATCTCCTGCTTGATGGGAATGGATTGGAGAGTGTGGAAATTTTACTTCTATTCAGAGGGTCCAGGAAAAACATTCCAGATGCAGTGAAAAAGGATAAAAGGGTGGGTGAGAGTATAAGGGTGAGAGACAGAATATAATTGTAATTGTAATCTCTAATTGGTAGCTATTGTAATTAGGGATTAAGCTAGTTGGCCCAGCATAACATTGGAATGGTGGTCTGTTCTTATGGTAACCGCCTCCACGTTAGCGCCCTCTAGTGCACTAGGCTATAACAGCAGTAATACATTTGCCAGTTTGGGAGAATTGCTAAAGTATATGATAGAAATTGTGGTTTAACACATCTGAAGACCATCAGGTTGGGGAAGACTGCAAATACATTTGCCAAATTTATTTCGTTTGTTTATTTAAAATATTTATATATCCCCTTTTCCTTTTTTGTTGCTGCTCCTAAAGCACTATTAAACCAGTACACGATAAGCAAAAATGAAAATAAAATTATTTTGCTTTTGTAAATTACAGATGGTTGCTGGGTGGGTGGGGAAGTAAAAGTCTTCTATAGGCTTATTTTAAACATTGCGACTTGTTAATTTTTAGATGTATGCATTCCTTTCAGAAGCAGT
>NW_015425795.1:0-1276 GCF_001527695.2 Protobothrops mucrosquamatus | reverse complement strand
CTCCATATCTCTTAGCCTATTGTATAAATTTTTAAAAAAGGATACTTGAGCGCCATTTGGAGCATATATTACAACAAAAATTATATTCTTTTTGTTAAGCTTAACATCAACAATCAGAACCCTACCTTCTTTATCACTATATATTTGTTTCGAAGTTATCTTCTGTTTAACATATAGAGCAACACCCCGTTTTTTTTTTTTTTTGATCAAGTGAAACATATAATTGACCTAATTTGGGTCTTTCTAGTAAAAATTCCTGGCCAGATTTTATATGAACTTCCTGTAACGCTATAATATCCACATTCAATTTAAGGAGTTTATTAAAAACCTTCCTACGTTTTACTGGTGCATTTAACCCTCTGATATTTGTTGACCAGATCCTATACTCCTCTCCCATTATTCAGCCTTTGTCGTGACTTTGTACTTCTGGTTATTCTTATTTCCTTCGCCTCAGCTAAACTTCTCCCCTGTTCCATCCTGTCTTGACCGTTTCTCATGCTTTCTTCCTCCATATTCTGTTCTATCCCTCTTTTCTCTGACAATTGTTCAACATCCCTCCTTTTAACTATCGTATCTCTTCCTTCTCTAAAGTCCCTCAGGTCTTCCTCTGCAGTACAATATTGCCGATAAAAGACCTCCGCTTTCTCAACTGAATCTAACCTAAACCTCTTCTCTTGCCAGGTCACAACAATCCCTTCAGTTGTTAGCCACCTAAAATTAACATTGCTTTGATGTAACCAAGAAGTTAGGAAGAGGTAATTTTTCTGAAGGTTTCTCATCCTCTTGGGTACCTGTTTTAACACAATTATATGTTTCCCTCCATATTCTAACTTTTCGTCACGTGTTCTATAAAGTAATTCATCCCTAATCTTCTTTCTTATAAATTTAATATGGACCTCTCTTGGAAGATTATGACGTCTTCCATAATTTGTTTGCACTCTATAAGTCTCATCCATTTCAACAATCATATCTTCTTTTTCTCTGTCCAAGACTCCTGCTAGCAACCCAGCCATCTTATCTGGAAGATCTTCTCCTCTTTCTTCAGTGACATTTTGAAACCTGAGATATTGGGACGCTTTCTCTGCTTCCAATAGTATCACCGCTGTCATTAGCTCTTTATCAGCCTCCATCAAATTTTTCCCCATCTCTTCCACTTTCTTTTCTTCATCGTCCAGTCTTTGTTCCACAACCACCAATTTCTGTTCATTTTTAACAATTTGCTGCTGAAAAACTTCAAGCCTGCCATCCATCGCCTGAATCTTCTCCCTCATTTCTC
>NW_015425794.1:0-1276 GCF_001527695.2 Protobothrops mucrosquamatus | reverse complement strand
CAGCATAGAGCTGGAAGGGACCTTGGAGGTTTTCTAGTCCAATCCCCTGCTTAAGCAGGAGACCCTATACAATTTCAGACAAGTGACTGTCCGGTCTCTTCTTAAAAACCTCCAGTGATGAAGCACCTATAACTTCTGACGGCAAGTTGTTCCACTGATTAATTGTCCTCACTGTTAGGAAGTTTCTCCTTAGTTTCAGGTTGCTTCTCTCCTTGATTAGTTTCCATCCATTGTTTCTCGTCCTGCCTACAGATGCTTTGCTAAATAAGTTGACCCCCTTCTCTTTGTGACAACCTCTTAAATACTGGAATACTGCTATCATGTCACCCCTAGTCCTTCTTTTTTCTAGACTAGACAAACCCAAATCCTGCAACCGTTCTTCATATGTTTTAGTCTCCAGGCCTTTAATCATCTTAGTTGCTCTTCTTTGCACTTTTTCCAATGTCTCATCATCTTTTTGTAATGTGGTGACCAAATGGATGCAGTATTCCAGGATGCAGTTTTACTAAGGCTTTAAAAAGTGGTATTAAGACTTCGTGTGATTTTGATTCTATGCCTCTGTTTATACAACCAAGGATTGTATTAGCTTTTCTGGCTGCTGCTGCACACTGCTGGCTCATATTGATCATCCACTAGGACTCCAAGGTCCCTCTCACAGTTACTGTTTTTGAGCCAGGTCTCGCCTAATCTGTACTTGTACCTTTGGTTTTTCCTACCTAAGTATAAAACCTTGCTTTTCTCCACATTAAATTTCATGTTGTTGGATAGGGTTTATTGTTCAAGTCTGTCAAGATCTTTTTGGATCTTTTTGTCTTCTGGGGTGTTGGCTATTCCTGCCAGTTTAGTGTCATCTGCAAATTTGATGAGTTCCCCTTCTATTCCCTAATTCAAGTCATTTATGAAGATATTGAAGAGTACTGGGCCTAAGACGGAACCCTGTGACACCCCACTGCTTACTTCACTCCATGTAGATGTAGTACCATTAAGTACTACTCGTTGAGTCTGGTTTGTCAACCAGTTACAAGTCCAACTGGTGGTAGTGCTGTCTATTCCACATTTTACTAGCTTATCAAGAAGTATTTATTTATTTATTTATTTTATTTATTAAATTTATATACCGCCCTATCTCCCTTACGGGACTCAGGGCGGTGAACAGGCGATACTAAAAACCACAATAATAAATAAATAGTTTCTGTTCTAAAATCAAATTAAATAACAGGCCTGTTCTAAAAACACCCCATACAAAACCCCCACTAAAACATAATCAAACTACGCC
>NW_015425793.1:0-1276 GCF_001527695.2 Protobothrops mucrosquamatus | reverse complement strand
TCGAGCCCAAGATTCATGTTGTTAAGGGAGACATTTGTTAAGTGAGTTTTGCCCTATTTTAGGACCTTTCTTGCCACAGTTGTTAAGTGACTCATTGCAGTTGTTAAGTGACCAACACAGTTGTTAAGTAAATCCGACTTCCCCATTGACTTTGCTTGTCAGAAAGTCACAAAAGGGGTCACATGACCCCAGGACAGTGCGACTGTCATACATTTGAGACAGTTGCAAAGCATCCGAATGTAAGTCACATGATGCCGCCACGGTCCTAAGTGTGACAAACGACCCTAGGTCACCTTTTTCAGTGCTGTTGTAAGTTCGAACGGTCACGAAATGAACTTTGTAAGTCCAAGGACTAGCTGTCGTTTCTTTTTTTTAAAAACTTTTATTACAAAACATAGCCCCGCAGAATAAATAAATAAATAAATAACATGTTAAAAACTATTGAAAGTCCAGGGGATGCAGTTTGGTTCAAAAGCGAACCTTAATGCTTTTTTTTTTTTTTGTGGTTCTACTTTAAAGTCAGTCTAATTTAATCTTTCATGGAAGGCAATATTTAATTCAACATTTGTACCGTTTGTAAAAATAATAACAAAGGCAGGGCTGAAATAAATACATAAATAAAATAAATAAATAGATTAAAAAAATGCGCTTTAGATCTTCATTCTCTCGGTCAGTCTGTCCATATAGATGAAGTCCACCTGCATTTCATGTCTCGCAAACTCCTGCGTGCAGTTATCAAGTCCCTTCTCTTCGAGGAAATTCCCGAAGCTGCGGAAATATTTCTTCAGTTGCAGGTTGTGCATCCGTTCCTCCTTACTTTCTCCCAGCATGTTTTTTTCTCCGAGGCACCTCTGGACCCTTTGAGCTTGTGCGTACAACATGTGGAGAAACCTAGAATCACAAAACAGTAGGAGAATGTGTCAGGAGCCACCTCAACACCTCATCCCAAGAAAGCAGAACTCAATGGAAGCAAGCTCTTCCAAAAGGAACTTTTATTAGGAGAAGCTGATGGCAGGGATACTAGACAGGATCCGAGGGATTCCTCTACAGACCGATAATTTAAAGTATCCCCAGGCAAACCCCACCCCATAGTTCATCCGGACGGTTCAAACCGGCCAATCCCCAGGTGTTAACTCCATCCTGGGAAAGGGGAGATAACATCGGTCAGGCTCTGGTCATAGCAGAGATGTTTAAATGGCTCTTCTTGAGCGGAGAAATAAGCCAGGCTCCAGAGGTTGTAATTCTTCCTCCCCCCCCCCCCCCCCCCCCCCCCCCC
>NW_015425792.1:0-1276 GCF_001527695.2 Protobothrops mucrosquamatus | reverse complement strand
AGAAGATGGATTGTTTATATTCAAAAGAAGCATAGCGTGGTAGAATATAATTTAGGTTTTTAGATTTTCTAAGTTTGTTTACCCTTTCTATCTTTTAATGTAGATTAAGATATTTTGTGGAGTTAGAGATATTAGTATTTGTTTACTTTTATATGAATATTATCCTGGGATTAGGTTTGGGAAGTCCGGGGGGGGGGGTGTTTGTTATTGTGTTTACTTATATTATGATTGTTTTTTATGCTGGAAAAAAAATAAAATTTCTTTGAAAAAAAAACAAAAAAAAAACATTAAGGCTTTATCGGGGTGCTAATTGGGATAGTAGCAAGCAAGCAAGGACTATACAAGAAGACAGTCCTCAATTTACGGCTATATTTCTGTTGCTAAGCCAGACAGTTGTTAAATGAATTCTGCAACCTTTTATAGCCTTTTCTTGTGGCAGTTGTTACGTGAACCACTGCAGTTGGTTAAATTAGTAACACAGTTGTTACGGGAAATCTGGTTTTGCTGGTCAGAAGGTCGCAAAAGGCGAGCACTGCAGCCGTCCCAGATACGAACACACAACAACCCAACATGCTCTCCCCAAGGCTAACATGAAGTGAGCTTAATAGGTTGTGTGAATACACCCGTGAGCAATTTTCCCCCACCTGGCTAAGTGCACTGTGGGAACCCAGCCCAGATTTGCAATGTTAAAGCTGCTTATTTGCTCCAGAAAAGTGACAAGAATAATTCTTTTACGCGAACCTTCCACTCCCAGGCGGTAACTCCATAAAGATGGAAGGATGGGGAGAAAGAAAGAAAGAAAGAAAGAAAGAAAGAAAGAAAGAAAGAAAGAAAGAAAGAAAGAAAGAAAGAAAGAAAGAAAGAAGGAATGATGAACAAAGAATTCAGCTTCCCAAAGGCGGTCCCACCTCCCAATTTTTCCTTTTACAAAGTTTTTCCTCTCTTTCGTCTACGGAGATTCTCAGTCATCCATCCCAAAAAACACCTTTGCCCCCCTCCCTTTTTCGGGTACCCCTGGAAGCGGATAGGAGCAGCATCCTAAAAAAGAGAGAGAGAGAGAGAGAGAGAGAGAGAGAGAGAGAGAGAGAGAGAGAGAGAGAGAGAGAGAGAGAGAGAGAGAGAGAGAGAGACTAAAATCCCAGCTACAGAAGCGAATTCAGCCCCCGAAGGAAAGTCAAATACGTCTTCGGCTGACTACGTGGCCACTTCCCTGCCGCTTCCTTGGCAGCTGGCAGCAGCATCCAAGCGGTTTGCCACCGGCCTCCCTCTGAAATGT
>NW_015425791.1:0-1276 GCF_001527695.2 Protobothrops mucrosquamatus | reverse complement strand
ATTATAAAGTTGGAAGGGACCTTGGAGGTCATCTAGTCCAACCCCCTGCTCAGGCAGGAAACCCTATACCATTTCAGACAAATGGCTGTCCAGTCTCTTAATAATAATAATTGTGGAAGGAGGAAGGTGGAGTGGTTGAGAGTCTAGAGGGAGGAAGGTTTGGTAGGTGAAAGAGGGGGAAGCGGAGAGGGGGCAGCCGGGACCACCCGTAAAGTATCTTTTCTTTTGTGTACTGATATTTTGTATTTATATGCATCAAGTTTATGTTTATATTTTGTTATACTTGAAAATAATAAAAAAATTCTTTTATACAAAGTAAGTAAGTAAATGCATACACATACTGGGCCCTTCCTCTTCTCGGCTTCCCAAAGACTGCAAGGCCAAAAAGTCCGACTCTTCGGGGCTCCAGGGCCATATCCCGGACAGCTGTTCTTCCTCTTCTTCTTCGGGGACCCCCTGGCTGGTGGCCGGGGTCTCCTCTTCGGATCCGGACAGGTCCTGAAACGGCCCGGGGCCCAGGCTGCTGTCTTGGCTGCCCAGACTCAGCCCGCCGGGGTCCTCCCCAGGAGACTGTTCCGGGGCGCCTCGGGCAGGGATGACCCTCCCGGGGGGCCGGAGCGGGGCCAAGCGGTCACCTGCGGCCCCCTGGCCGGGAGAGGCCGGGATGCCTCGGAGCTGGCGGGCGGCCCTTTGCTCCTGCTTGGCCCGGCCGGCTCGGCTGCCGGCTTCGTCGTCCTCGGCGGGGCTGCCCGGCTGCAGCGGCTTCCTCTTCTTCAGAATCAGCGGCTGGCGAGCCCGGCTCTTCATGCTGGACGGCCCGGCGGAGCCTCATCGGGAGGCAGGAGCCACCCTGCGAGAGAGAGCGCCGCGCCCCGGGTCAGCCAAGCCCTTCCCCGGCCTCTCCCGCCGCCCCGCTTCGGGGCTCCCACGAGGTGGACGGAGGGGGGGAGGGTCCCGCAGGGCTTCCCCCGGGCACAGAGCATCCCTCCCGGGCTGCCGGGCTGGGACGAGCCGCTCCGAATGCGGCGCGGGCGCGGAACCCCCCCTTTCCCTTCCCTGCCCGCCCGCCTGCCCGCCTGCCTGCCTGCGCGGAGGCTCTTACCGGCCGCCCCTCCAACGGGCTGCGCGGCGAGGCCGGGGCGAGCGATGCGGCTCCGCGGGTCGGTTTGAATTTCGCGCCGGGCAGCGCGCTGAGGTCACGTGGGCGGGGCGGCCAATGGCGGGGCGGGCGGGGAGAGAGGGGCGGGGCGGGCAGAGGCAGAGAGGGGCGGGGCGG
>NW_015425790.1:0-1276 GCF_001527695.2 Protobothrops mucrosquamatus | reverse complement strand
CTTAAAAATTATCCTAGGCCAGTCCCGCTTGTTGGAACAGCCATGTCTTGAGGGCGCGGCGGAAGGAAGGGAGATCAGGGATCACCCTGATCTCTGGGGGCAGCTCATTCCAGAGGGTGGGAGCTCCCACAGAGAAGGCCCTCCCCCTTGGGGTCGCCAGCCGGCACTGTCTGGCCGATGGCACCCTGAGGAGACCCACGCTGTGGGAGCGTACTGGCCGATGGGAGGTAATCTGTGGCAGAAGGCGGTCTCGAAGGTATCCTGGTCCGCTGCCATGGAGCGCCTTAAAGATGATAGTCAGCACCTTGAAGCGCACCCGGAAGGCCACCGGCAGCCAATGCAGCTCGCGCAGCAGCAGTGTTACGTGGGAGCGACGAGTCCCTCCCAACACCGCCCGCGCAAAACAGAGGCTGCATTTTAAATGAAATTGGTTCTCTGAGATGAGGAAAGTCTCCACAGTTTTGGATTTTGAATCACGATTGCACCAGTGGAGAAGGTTCTGAGATTCTGTACTTTTGATACAACATGCATATCAGCTATTTAGAGGAAGAAAGAAATCAATTTCCCCTGGCCCCGAGGAGACCTCTTGCAGAAGCCTGACTAACTTTTTGGATCTTATGCAGTGGTGGGATTCAAATATATGAACAACCAGTTCTCTGTGTGGATGCAGCTTCCGGAAGTCCATTCTGGGCCTGGGCAACAAAAAATTAGCTACCAGTTCTGCCAAAGTGGTGCAAACCGGCTGAATCCCACCACTGATCTTACCTACCCTTTTAACTTTTCACTTGGTTGAATTGGTTAAGGATGTTTTCACCACATACCACAAGTAAAATACTTCCTCAGTGCTCTACTTAAAAAATGTTTCTGTAACACTGAGTCATAATTGAAGCATAGGATAAATCAAAAAAGAGAATTCTGCTGGAAGTTTAAAAGAAAAAAATATGTATATATTTGGGACAAATCTAAAAAGATGGGGCTGGATTCAGGAAGGGGAGAAAGATCAGTGAGGAATAAATATTCCTTATCCTGCAATAGAGAATTAGACTAAAGCAGAGGTCTCCAGCCTTTTGGGCACCGGGAGCGGTTCAGTGGAGAGAGGTTTTTTCATAGACCGGAGGGGGTGTGGTTTTGTGTGCTGCCTGCATCATGCGGATGGGGCTTTGCTTGTTTGTATGGCCTGGTTGCTCGCATGCTGCGGCCTGGTCCCGGTCCATGGACTGGGGGTTGGGGACCCCTGGACTAAAGTACACTTTGGTCCATTTAAGTTTTCTTTTCC
>NW_015425789.1:0-1276 GCF_001527695.2 Protobothrops mucrosquamatus | reverse complement strand
TAATAATAATAATAATAATAATAATAATAATAATAATAATAATAATAATAATAATAATAAAGTTGGAAGGGACCTTGGAGGTCATCGAGTCCAACCCCCTGCTCAGGCAGGAAACCCTATACCATTTCAGACAAATGGCTGTCCAGTCTCTTCTTAAAAACTTCCAGTGTTGGAGCATTCACCGCTTCTGGAGGCAGGTAGTTCCACTGGTTAATTTTGTAGCATTGCTGGAGTTATTGCAGGAAGCTGCAGTTTCTTGATGTATTTTGCAAAGTTTTTGGACATAGTGCCCAGTGCCCCGATGACAATGGGTATCACTGTTACACGTTTCATCCATCATCGCACAGATGATGATGATGATGATGATGATGATGATGATGATGATGATGATGATTATTGACACCGATGGATAACTTTTCTCTTCAACCACAGAGTGAGGCTGTTCTTGAAAATTACGCTTAGCTTGCTGAATCCCTGCCAATCCCATTTCGCACTTTCATAGGAATACAAAGGGAAGCCTCTGGACCAGAGGGGGATTCCTAGTTTCCAGAGAGATTTTGGCAGGGACTTTTGTGGGAAAAGGACGCGAGGGAGAGGAAACAGGCAAATGTTCTGGAAATCAGGCCGTTGTAGGGCCAGCTCACCTCTGTCGCAACCTTGCTTTTCCAAAACACTTGCAGGAGCCAAGAATTTGAGGGGCTGGGCAGGGAATCCCCTCTTAACCAGAAACATTTGAAAAAAGGGCAGCCAGAAAGTTTTTCAGATTTATCACTATTTATAGATTGACCCTTTGTTTATTGTTACGGAGAGCCTGTTTGGTCTGGAGGTGTAAGTGCTGGCTAGAATCCAGGAGACTCTGAGTTCTAATCCCACCTTAGGCCTGAAAGTTGGCCGGGAGACTTTGGGCCAGTCCCTCTGTCTCAGCCCAACCCACCTCGCAGGGTTCTTGTGAGGAAAATAGGAAGAGGGAGGAACGTTAGGCATGTTCACCAGGCCTTGAGTTGAGCATGAAAAAAAGGTAGGATGGAAAGAGTATATTTTTGGGGGTAAGGTTTTTATTTATTTATTTATTTATTTTAATAATAATAATAATAATAATAATAATAATAATAATAATAATAATAATAATAATAATAATAATAATAATAATAATAATAATAATAATAATAATAATAATAATAATAAAGTTGGAAGGGACCTTGGAGGTCATCTAGTCCAACCCCCTGCTCAGGCAGGAAACCCTACACCATTTCAGACAAATGGCTGTCCAGTCTCT
>NW_015425788.1:0-1276 GCF_001527695.2 Protobothrops mucrosquamatus | reverse complement strand
GATTTCTCCTTAACTGAGCCTAAACAAATCAAAGAACTATAGAGTTGCAAAAGGCTAGACCATCAAATCCAAATTAAAATATGCTCATCTTATATTTTATCCAATCTTTGCTTGGAGATATCCAGTAAAGGTGAGTCCATCATTATCTCCATCATCTCGGAATGGGTACAGGAATGCAATGACATTTCAGTGGTGAAAAATGTATGTGTGCTGTTCACCCATTGCCAAAGAAAATAAAGAACATCACCAACTCATTGATGAAGTTTCTCCTTTTGCCAAAGTGCTATGGAGACAATTGAAACTACAGAAGGTTTTGCTCTCAAGGTCTTGCCCCGGTACATGGATAGTGTGTGTAGATTTCTGTGGGGTGTATGTGTGTCAACTCTGAAGGTAAGGAATAAACTCAGGCTCAACCAAGCAAAACTGAGTAACTGCAGTTATTTGAACCACCTGATCCTTGAGATATATATATTTTTAAGACTGAGTAGGGTTGTCCTTCTCTATTTGGGACCAGTGCACAACTTGAGGATTTTCCTGGATTAGCAGCTCCTGCTGAAGCTGAAGCAGATGGCAGCTATGTATTGGACAGTCTTCACAGATTTATCTTTTTAACCAGTTGTGTTTATTCCTGGATTAGTATGCACTTCCTATAGTCACTCATACTTTGGTCATCTTGCATGTGACTTTTGTACATGGGGCTGTCCTTGAAGATCATTTGGAAGCTTCAGCCAATTAAGTATGTGGTAGCACAGCCAGTGGTGAGTGTGCCTTAATATTTTCTTGTGACATATCTGTAATATGTCTATACATTGGTTTCCATGGCATCCATGTGCAATTCAAGACACTGTTTATTATCTATTATCTATATCTATTAATTATGTATTATCATGGGCCAGTGCCTCACTATCTGATGGATCATTCATCTCCTACAGTTTCTTCTGACCTATACAATTGAACAGCGCTGGCATATTTCAAGTTCCAGTGATTAAACTATGTCAACTGATGGGACCCAAGAACTTGATTTTTTCTATCGCAGTGCTTACCCTCTGGAGCAGCATCTCCCAGAGATTCCTACATTCTTTACCCTAATTTATTTAAAGAGGACCTAAAAACCTGACTCTTCCCCTCAGGCCTTGGGCTGGGGTATGAGGTGGACCTGTTATGCGACTCTTTTGCATTTAGGTTGTGTGTGGTATGGCTTTCTCTGAATTTATTGAGTAAATGAGTAAAAACCTCCCTTCCAATTCCCAGGAGACACACTCACACAATGAAATTT
>NW_015425787.1:0-1276 GCF_001527695.2 Protobothrops mucrosquamatus | reverse complement strand
TAGAATAGTTTAGTTTCTGAGCCAGTACGTCCTATGTCGGTCAATGGCTTCGCTCGCGTCAAGACTGGAATCTAGGGTCCAGGACGGGCGTGGCAACTTTGGCTGACTTAATCTGATTGGGCAGGAATACAGTCTACTACCCATGGGTGGATCCTCCATCTCCGTGCTGAGAAAAGGCGTTCAGGTAAGACAACGCCCCATCTCTTGTAGTTTGCTTATCAAGTCTTTGCTTATTTGTTTACAAACAAGGGGAAAGGGATCTAAAAGCCAATATAGTGGAGCTTCCTCTGAAACTACCATTAGGAGGCATATAGAGAACTTTCCCATCTTCTTATCTTTTCTCTACAGATGAACACAAGCCTATATGGATGCATGCAGAAGAAAGGGAGAAAATGAGCAAGGTGAGGATGGGAGCAGTGCTCTCACAGACATTGCAGTGCCAGCCTAAACCATCAAGTAACTGAAGGAACTCCTGAATGACAATTGGGAATAATTTTAGATTAGAAAAAAATTAACTGAAAAGAAGGACACAATCTTATAGTAAAATGATGTATAGTGTAGAGAGAGATACAAAAACCCTCTCTCAAAGCCCAGGTTTATGCATTTAAGCTGAATAAGTACAAGACAGATAAAAATAATCACTTATTCCTATTGTAACCTTGCTGTTAAGAGTCCCAGTTCCAGTGGGACATTAGAACTTTTTCATCAAAATTGGGTCACATGTATGCCTTTTGTCAGCTTTAGTTGATATGCCAACTGTATCCCTTCCTGAAAAAAAAACTAGCTCAGCGGTCAAATTGATCTATGAAAGAACTCACCAAGATACCATATTAGCCTTGTGTCAGAAGCGTTGCACAGACTGTCAGTTTATTTCCAAGTGAAACGCCAGTTGTTTCTAGACCTTTGTCACTTGGGTCTAGGCTAGTGAGGAGAATGCTTCTTTTCTATAGGATTCCCCATCCTTCAAGAAATCATCAGTTGTCGAATTGTGTGTTTGATGGTTAAATCTTTGGATTCCAGGTCTTTGAAATGTACTGCCTGATGAGTAGAAGAATATGTCATTTTTGTTTTTCTTTGAAAAGGTCTCAAACCTATATTTTTTCAAACATGTAAAAATGTATATTCAACAATTAAATATAAGATTAGAGTATCATAAAATAGAGTATAGATAATCAGCAAATAGGATGGTTTTGAAAAGGTTGTGCAAATTCATAGAGAATGTAATCATTAATATTAATAGATACCAGTTATTTTCAGGATCAGGGCCAATAGGCCT
>NW_015425786.1:0-1276 GCF_001527695.2 Protobothrops mucrosquamatus | reverse complement strand
AGAAGGAAAGAAGCCAGAGAAGTTACTGAAAGGGTCCTGCTTGCTGACCGGTCGAACCAGTAATGTACGTCTGTTCAGCTTGTCAGTACAGGAAAGGAAGACACCTCCACATTTCCCCAGAGACCAAGAATCTTCCCCAAAGCTTGAGGTGATATAAATAAAAAAGCAGAAAAACAAACACTAAGCCTTAGGGGAAAAAACTCACAGGCATTAAGAAAATTAAGCCAAATTCTGAAGTTTGAGTTTTCCTTGTGAGTCCTTCAGTTCCAATATTGCAGACAAATGATTTTTAAAAAAGAGAAATCATGAAATTGAAAAAGATGTCACTGTTTCATTATTTGGAAGCAACAGCTCAGCAGAACAGCAACAACAACAAAAATCAGGGTTCAAAGTAGAACACAGCTATTCAGGGATAATGTCACTTGATTTGCTTTTCAATTATGAACAAAAGAAGTTTTATTAAAATGGAAGGAGATGGATTAAAAGAGCTACAGACCCTGGAAAGTAACAAAATTCAACAGATTTTTCCCATCCACCTATTGCAAGAGCAAATTAACCTCAAGATGACATACATCATAATTCTTGCAATCATTCTTCTTGTAATGAAAATAAAGTCATATTTAGATTTTAGGGTAATTATTTGGTTAAATGTATTATTCCACTACATAAAAAGCTCACCACAAGCTTTTCTTTGCATTGTAGAAATATCCCTTCAAATTGTCCAGATTGCCAGCCTTCTCCTGGTCTGGAAAACATAATGTTCACCTTATCTATTCTAAGTAGCTGTTCAGAATTCAAACATTTCAACTACATAAAAACATATACATTTTATTTAGTCATTCATTGGTTGATTCAATTTCTATAACTACAAAAAATGCACAAAGAATTCTAGGCATTAATCAGGAGGAAAAAAGCTTCAACATAATCATACATAACAATGCATAACAAAAATGAAAATAAATACATTTTAAAGTACATGCAGCTATCATTCAATTTTACAAGCTGGCCTACCTATACAGGTAGTCCTCAACTTACAATCACAATTGAGCCCACAGGGTGGGTCTCCTCAGGGTGCCATCGGCCAGACAGTGCCGGCTGGCGACCCCAAGGGGGAGGGCCTTCTCTGTGGGAGCTCCCACCCTCTGGAATGAGCTGCCCCCAGAGATCAGGGTGATCCCTGATCTCCCTTCCTTCCGCCGCGCCCTTAAGACATGGCTATTCCAACAAGCAGGACTGGCCTAGGGTAATTTTTAGAGGGGTTTTAATTATATTTTAA
>NW_015425785.1:0-1276 GCF_001527695.2 Protobothrops mucrosquamatus | reverse complement strand
CTGCCTGCAAGGGAGCCAGTTACTGACGGGTGTTAAAAATGATTCCAAGGTGGCATATCGGAGAAAAACAGGAGATATTGTTATCTCCCCCAGGGACAGAGAAGTGTTAGGAGAGGGGAGGGCTTGGGCGGAAAGATTAGGCGATGGTTCCTCATACTGTCAGGAACTGGATAAGGCTTCACAACAATGCCTTAGTAAGACCACACTTGGAATACTGCATCCAGTTTTGGTCACCAAAAATTCCTGAGCCAGCCACTAAGCTGGCTCAGGAATTCTGGGAGTTGAAGTCCATGAGTCATAAAAGAGCCAAGGTTGACTACCCCTGCTGTAAAAAAATGCAAATGACCAGCTGTCTGCAAGCAGTATAAATCCTTCCATTCCCCACCATCCAGTCAGAGCTGAAGAAGCTTGTTGGAGTAGAAGCGAAATGTCTTCAAAGAAAAACAAGAAAGTCCAGTTGCCTCCTGAAAAAGCACCTTTGGGACTTCTTCTCTTTCTTTCTGTCTTTCCCAGCGTCCAGCCCTCTCCAAAGAATTAAGCTTCTGCTTAATGTATCTGAAATGGGATAATTTGAGCCTAGTCATTTGTGCCTTGTGTGAATCGACTGTGGGTCAATTTGCTTGATGACCCACTGGTTTGTTTCCTTGGCTACCTTACAACTGATCCTTGCACTTAGGACTGCTGCAGCATCTCCATGGTCACATGATCAAAATGTGGGTGTTTGGCAATCCAGCATGTATTTATGATGGTTGCAGCAGCCCAAGATCATGCAATCACCATTGGCAGCCTTCCCAACAGGCTTCTGACAAGCCAAGTCAGTGGGGGAAGCCAGATTCACTTCATGATTGCACAATTCACAGGACTGCAGAGATTCGCTTAACAACTGTGGCAAAAAAGGTCATAACTAAGATCAGATATGAGCCAGCCGTGTGCTGCAGCTGCCAAAAAAGCCAACACAATCCTAGGCCACATTAACAGAGGGATAGAATCAAGATCACGTGAAGTGTTAATACCACTTTACAATGCCTTGGTAAGGCCACACTTGGAATACTGCATCCAATTTTGGTCACCATGATGTAAAAAAGATGTTGAGACTCTAGAAAGAGTACAGAGAAGAGCAACAAAGATGATTAGGGGACTGGAGGCTAAAGCATATAAGGAACGGCTGCTGGAATTGGGTATGTCTAGTTTAACGAAGAGAAGGACGAGGGGGGACATGATAGCAGTGTTCCAATATCTCAGGGGCTGCCCCAAAGAAGAGGGAGTCAAGCTATTC
>NW_015425784.1:0-1276 GCF_001527695.2 Protobothrops mucrosquamatus | reverse complement strand
GATAAGAAAGACAAAAAAGTCTGGATAGTGGACGTGGCAGTGCCTGGAGACAGCAGAATAGACGAGAAAGAACTGGAGAAGATAACAAAATACAAAGACCTACAAATAGAAATAGAAAGACTGTGGCAAAAGCAAGCAAGGGTAGTACCAATAGTAATAGGCGCCTTGGGTGCAATCCCAAAACAACTGGAGCACCACTGGAACACCATTGGCATTGACAAATTCGCTATTAGTCAATTGCAAAAGGCGGCCTTACTAGGAACTGCTTCCATCCTGCGACGATATCTGTAACACCATCAAACATCCACATCTGCCTATCCCAGGTCCTGGGTAAGGACTCGATAGGTAGACAAAATGCCAAATCCAGTCTCAACATCTGGCTGACTGTCCGATGATCCATAATAATAAAGTTGGAAGGGACCTTGGAGGTCATCTAGTCCAACCCCCTGCTCAGGCAGGAAACCCTATACCATTTCAGACAAATGGCTGCCCAGTCTCTTCTTAAAAACTTCCAGTGTGGGAGCATTCACCGCTTCTGGAGGCAGGTGGTTCCACTGGTTAATTGTTCTAAGTGTCAGGAAGTTTCTCCTTAGTTCTAGGTTGCTTCTCTCCTTGATGAGTTTCCATCCGTTGGAAGTGAATCGATATAGTTGATAAGTTAGGGACACGGTCATTAAGACAATCGGGATTCCCTCTTGGCTTGTCAGAAGGGTCGCAAAAGGGGATCACGTGACCGGGGGACACCGCGACCGTCATATATACGAGTCAGTCACCCAGCCTCTTGAATTTTGATCACCTGACCCTGGGGACGCTGCCACGCTCCTAAGGGTGAAAAATGAGCATCGGTCCCTTTTTTCAGCGCTGTGGTTTACGTCGGCCATTCAGTGAACTGTTGTAAATTGAGGACCGTCTGCACGAAGCAGGTTCTTGGTTAAACTCAGAGGAAGACGTAAAAAAAACGTTCCGCTGGAAGTATCTGTCGAAATAGAAATGAAGACGGATAAATACGATTTTGCAGCCATGGATACCGCAAGCGTATAATTACCGTAGGCATATAGGCTAACCTGCACAAGATGCTGGCCTTTGGTGCTTGGTGACAAATAGGAAGATTAGAGTAACAAGAGTTGAAAAGAGAGTTAGAGTAACAAACGTAAGAAAGGATGACAAGAGGAATTAAAAGAGGAAGCAACTCTCCCTAAGCCAGGGGTTTCAATAGTAACTGAATATAATCAAATAACGAGATAATTTGAAGATCATAGTGGCGTTCTGGATAGAA
>NW_015425783.1:0-1277 GCF_001527695.2 Protobothrops mucrosquamatus | reverse complement strand
TACCTGTCTTAACACAAAAGAACCAAATAGTCCAACTTAACAGAAGAAGTAGAGTAAAAGACAGATTAAGAATAGAAGTCAAAATAGACAAGAAAATGGTAACACGACACTTATCCCTTCTGCATGATTTCAAATCACCAGAACCAGACGGATTATATCCCAGAGTTCTGAAGGAGCCGGCAGATTTGATCTCAGAACCGTATGTTTTCAAAGATCCTGGAGCACCAGGGAACTACCGGAGGACTAGAAAAGAACGGATGTGGTTCCCATCTTCAAAAAAAGAAAAAAAAACCAGATCCAGGAAACTGAAGACCAATCAGTCTGACACGTAGAGCAGAGTTCGCCAACGTTTCTGGCTTTGCAGACCGGCGGGGATGATTCCGGACGGGCAGCCGGCAAGCTCCATTTGCAGGAGCGGCGTGGACACGTGCCTGCCGCTCATGCAAATAGAGCGTGCACACACACACTCGCCCACTGGTCCTGCAAATGAGGGTGTGCGTGGTCACGTGCTCGCCAGCCGTTTCTGCAGCCCGGTTGCAATCCCCTCATGGCCCCCAGGTTGGAGACCCCCACACGAGAGGCTTTCAAGAAGAGTTTGGATGAGCAGGGTCTCCTGCTTGAACAGAGGGTTAGACTAGAAGGCCTCCAAGGTCCCTTCCAAATATGCTATTCTGTACATTTCTGTCAATTTCCTACTCAGTGAGATAGATAAATAAGCCTGTGAGTTTCGGGGCAGCGCTGGGGTTGAATGTGTGGAAGGGGAAGGGGGCTGCTGCTAACATTCAGCTTCCAGTGGGGCGTTAGTGGGAGCAGATGGGTCTTTGGAGCTGGGCTCATTTCAGGAGTCTTCTGTCCTGTGACAAGGCAAGTCTGTTAGGAAGCCCCGGATCCTGCAGAGCCCAGTGAAGGGGAGGAGGACAACAACTTGGCCCTCAACTAAGATCTGCTTAGCCCCAAGCAAGTCAGAGTATTGAACATAAAGCACTCTGTAGAGCAGAAATAAGGCCCGGGGGCCGGATGCGGTCCGCGAAGTGGTTTCATGTGGCCCACGAAGCCATCCTGGAAACAGTGAGGGAACGGCCTCCACTGCCTTGGCCCTGTCCCAGACCGGCCGGGAGCCAATGTACAATGTTGTGGTGGCCATCTATGCTGAAATGCATTCAGTCTTAGCTCCACAAGGCCGTCTGGAAACGGCTTGGTGCTTTGACCTCTGCTGCCCAGGGTTCCGGGCATCCCATACCACCATCCAGCCCCCCCCCCCCCCCCCCCCCCCCCCC
>NW_015425782.1:0-1277 GCF_001527695.2 Protobothrops mucrosquamatus | reverse complement strand
CGCAGATTACCTCCCATCGGCCGGTACGCTCCCACAGAGTGGGTCTCCTCAGGGTGCCGTCAGCCAGACAGTGCCGGCTGGCGACCCCCAGGGGGAGGGCCTTCTCAGTGGGAGCCCCCACCCTCTGGAACGAACTACCCCCAGAGATCCGGGTAATCCCGGATCTCCCCTCCTTCCGCCGCGCCCTAAAGACATGGCTTTTCCAACAAGCGGGATTGGCCTAGGGAATTTTAGTGGGGTTTTTAAGGGAAATTTTAATTATTAGGTCATTGCAAATATTTCCTTTTAATCTGGTTTTAAATTGGTATTTATTGTAATATTGGTTTTATAAGGCTGTCAGCCGCCCTGAGTCCGGTAAGGAGAAGGGCGGGATACAAATCAAATAAATAAATAAATAAAACTCTCAGAATCTTCCAGCCAGCATTGCCTGAGGAATTCTAGGAGTTGAATCCATTCATCTTCAAGTTGCCAAGGTTGGGAAACACTGCTCTATGCTGTTTCTGCATCAAGATATGTCTAGAATTTCCCAGCACTTGGTTGACTGTTATGGTTCCCCTCTTTTCCCTCAATTACGTGTTGTGGTAGAACATGTGCCCCATTCCAATGATTAACAGAACTATCAATATTCCTCTAAAGCTATGCCATATCCATATGAAGTATTAGGAAAGCATCTGTACATAATGTGATAGTTTCTTAGGCTGTTAGAACAAATGATCTTAAATCTTAAATCAAACTTATCTAAGTGGTATTCTCCAGATGTGTTGGATTACAGCTCTCTTATTTCTCCAGCCAACCCTGGGTTAAGAAACACCCCATTACACTGTAATACAAGGCCAGTTTTAAGCAGTGATTTATTATTAGGCTTAACTTCTAACGTCGAAACACTGTGCTGATTTCCTGTGGTTTGTACATGATGCTTTCCTAATGTGATGCCCCTAGACAAAATGGACTTCGGTTGCTGTAATTCTCATCCAGTAAGGCCATGGCTTAAACAGTACCCAAACCAAATGTCAAGCATATTTTTTTCTACTTTTAGTGGATTATTTTTCAACTAGTGATTTGCACTAAAATAAACGTTCATTCTATTTTACCCTGTTCTATTTCAAACTAAAGAAATAGAATTTGGCTTCAAAAGTACTTTCCACAATGTAGAAAAAAATTGGTGAGAGGAGTGCAGGGCTTTTGAGCATATTTAGCTAGTAATCATGCCGCACATGTAAATACTCTTTCTTTTAGTGCATAATAAGCTGTCCCTGGCTTCCCATGTCCCCATTAAA
>NW_015425781.1:0-1277 GCF_001527695.2 Protobothrops mucrosquamatus | reverse complement strand
CAGCTTGCAGGACTGGCCTAGGGTAATTTTTAGAGGGGTTTTAATTATATTTTAATTGGACTATGTTTAAAATATTTCTTTTTAATTAATTTTAAATCTGTAATTGTCATTTATGTATTTTAATTGATTGTCAGCCGCCCTGAGTCCGCGAGGAGAAGGGCGGGATATAAATTTAAATATAATAATAATAATAATAATACTTCTGGTTTTCAAATAGATCCAATCTCAAGTATATTGCAAGAAGCAGAAGTCCCTCTTATAACACATCAGAAATGCAAGGAACTGATGCCTGAGTACAATATTACTGAAAACATGATATGTGCTGGATATGACGAAGGTGGAATTGATTCCTGCCAGGTAAATGGTAACAGTGTTTGCATTGTTATAGTATAGTCAATAAATTATTCATCACTTTTTCTGGTTCTTTTTTATAATGCAAACCTTTTACATAGATAGCAATGAGATAAAAAGTAGCACTATGAGAGATGTTTTTTTATCATAATTACATCAGTGCTACTGTTCTGTTTTCATTTACCACTGTATGTTACTTTGAATTAGTTTGAAGAAAGTACGCTGAACATTAACATCAAGGAAATAATAAAAGAATCATTATTACAAGTGAAGTACTGTTATCAAAGCCAGTGTACTGTGCACTGGTCAAATCCATTATTCAAACTTAGCAGTTATTAGCCAGGTGTTCTGTCTGGATAATAGTTACCTATTAATGGATTCCCCTGTTCTTTAAACTTTCTGCATATGTTGAAAAGGAAGCCATCACTTTCCTTTCCATGGAGAAGTGTGTCTTTGAGATTGTGTAGTTTTCACTGGTAGACATTTTGCATGAGTCCTGCTACCTTGATTCTCTTCCCCTCAATTGCTTATGCTTAAGTCTTTTCCTTATGGCATATCTCCAAATATGGCAGCAGGAAAAATATTATCTTTTTTCTAATCAGTTTGGCTAAAAGGAAAAAATAGTAGTACTATTGTCAACTTAACAAGGGAGAAAGGTAGAGAAGGAATGAAGGTTCATTCAAAATTTCACTGGTCCATCCAAGAACCTGTTCAAAAAACCCTGGTCTACTATTGAAATTCAATAGCTCACTAGTTCTTGATCAGCTATAAGTAGCGTTTCAGAAATTATAAAAAAAATCACTTATTTAATCCCTATTATTAGCATTATAAAATGCTAATTTTACAAAGCACCAAGGGATTAAGGCTTCTGTGGATGTGTTCTTCTCCTCAGATGTAGATGTCTCCCCCCAAAATGCTACAGAGAG
>NW_015425780.1:0-1277 GCF_001527695.2 Protobothrops mucrosquamatus | reverse complement strand
GACTGCTCTTTAGAAGGCCAGATCCTGAAGTTGAAACTCAAGTACTTTGGCCACCT
Source organism: Protobothrops mucrosquamatus (assembly GCF_001527695.2). Classification (NCBI taxonomy): domain Eukaryota; kingdom Metazoa; phylum Chordata; class Lepidosauria; order Squamata; family Viperidae; genus Protobothrops; species Protobothrops mucrosquamatus. The sequence goes on along the minus strand of NW_015425780.1, from coordinate 1,221 downwards.
AATGAGAAGGAAGGACTCACTGGAGAAGAGCCTAATGCTGGGAAAGATTGAGGGCAATAGAAGAAGGGGACGACAGAGAATGAGGTGGCTGGATGGAGTCACTGAAGCAGTAGGCGTGAGCTTAAATGGACTCCAGAAGATGGAAGAGGACAGGAAGGCCTAGAGGAACGTTGTCCATGGGTTCGCGATGGGTCGGACACGACTTCACAACTAACAACAAACTTATTTCAGGAGAGACTATATCAAGCTGCAGAGTGAGAATGGTGAAGAATGGTTGTGAAGAGGAGAGGGGGGGTAGGTAAGGGGAACAGGTAAAATGGTGACACTTTTTCTGAATGCATGTAAGTGTTATGATGGATCTGGATGGACCTATCATTTCCATGTTAGACATGAACCAGCATTATGAAAGAGGTGCTAAAAGAGACCAGTTTTGTATGCTATCTAGAGGCCACTGGAGTTGGGCGGTCGGTAAACTTAAATAAATTAATAATTTTAAAAACACTCTATGCTGCTCTGCTCAAACTCTTTTTAGAGCCCTGTGTTTAGTTCTGGAAGTTTATAGGATAACTACTGAGATGATGATGAGTCTCAAATTTAAGTTGTATGAGAAATGGTTGAGAGATCTCTGCCTGCTTCACCTATAGAAGAGATGGCAGAAGACTCAGCAACATTTTGTGGCTCAAAGGGGATTATAATAAGGTGGGACAAAAACCTGAGGACTTTTCTTATCCAGGTATCATCTCTCTGTTCACTGAATGAAATGATCAATGATTGTGCAGTTGCCAATTATTCTGATTGGAGAGTCGACTTGTCAATCACAGGTTCCACTGGATCCAAAGCTTTTCCTCCCTCCCCTCCTTAAATAGGGGATCTTCCTACTCTGTTTGTTTGCTGTCTTCAGCTTTCATGAAACCGAAAATTAGAATAGAACAGGCAAATGAAAATATGTTCCAGATTGTACTTCATACTCCCCACCTCATAGCCTGAGTCTTGCTGCGCAGATGCACATGTCTCTTTATAATATTTATCTACTTTATGAAGAATTTCTGAATAATTGTATATATTCTGGAGATACTGTGCCTTTGTATTGAGCTAACAGCTCAATTATGATTTGGTCAACTCTGATTTCAGTTTCAGTAAACAGTAATCTATAGGGATCTTTTCTGCAAAAAAAGTTCTCCCAATTAAAATGAATTATGGAAAAGGAAAGCAAACTGTTCA
>NW_015425779.1:0-1277 GCF_001527695.2 Protobothrops mucrosquamatus | reverse complement strand
AGGAGCCTCCCCCCATGCCCCCCACCCGCTGTGCAAGATGCCCTCCTGCCCACTGCCCCACCCGCCAGAGCAACATCGAGTTGGCCACGCCCACCCAGTCTGCCATTTCCACCATAGCCACGCCCATCCAGCAATACATAAGTGGGATTTGGGTTCCGGTTTGGGCACTCGGTCTCTAAAAGGTTCACCACCACTGGTACAGGGTCTCCTGCTTGAGCAGGGGGTTGGACTAGAAGACCTCTGAGGTCCCTTCCGGCTCTATTCTGATTGACTTTTCAGAACTCGTGATCAATTGGGCAAGCTTGGAATACAAGGCTTGGAATTTCGAATGGTGCTTTTGTAACAGTGGAAGGGCCTAGAATACAGATGTCCAACCTTGGCCACTTTTAAGACTTGTGGACTTCAACTCCCAGAATTCCCCAGCCAGCATAGCAGAGGTGTTCAAACTGGGCAAGTTTAAGACTTGTGGACTTCAACTCCCAGAATTCCCCAGCCAGCATAGCAGAGGTCTCCAAAGGGGGCAATTTTAAGACTAGTGGACTTCAAGTCTCAGAATTCCACTGCCGGCTGGGGGATTCTGGAGTTGAAGTCCACATATCTTCAAACAGGCACAGTTGAAAAACACCGAAGTAGAATGCTGAAAAGGCCTTTAATACATTTCACACCGAATGTCTGAAGTGGGTTCGAGGAGAGCCGTGCAGTTCCCACCAACTTTTGCCCACTGAAATTCACTTTCCTATTTTTCCAGGTAGTTTGAAATTTTACAACTGAACAGGCCTCTCCAACTTATTAAGTTGTAATAATTTCCTTCAGAAATTGTGGGCGTTCCATCATTGGAGGTTTTTAAGAAGAGACCGGACGGTCACTTCTCTGAGATGGGGTAGGCCACCTTGGCTCTTTTATGACTGGTGGACTTCAACTCCCAGAATTCCTGAGCCAGCCATGCTGAGGGGAAAGGGAGAGGTTTCCAAGCTGAGCCAGGCTGGCTCAGGAATTCTGGGAGTTGAAGTCCACCAGTCATAAAGCGGCCTAGTCCTAGGCCAGAGGTAGGCAACCTGGGCCCTTTTATGACTCGTGGACTTCAACTCCCAGAATTCCTGAGCCAGCCATGCTGAGGGGAAAGGGAGAGGTTTCCAAGCTGAGCCAGGCTGGCTCAGGAATTCTGGGAGTTGAAGTCCACCAGTCATAAAGCGGCCTAGTCCTAGGCCAGAGGTAGGCAACCTTGGCTCTTTTATGCCTCGTGGACTTCAACTCCCAGAATTCCTGAGCCAGCCATG
>NW_015425778.1:0-1277 GCF_001527695.2 Protobothrops mucrosquamatus | reverse complement strand
CTTTCTCTTGAATCTTTATTACGGTACCTGTTTTTGATAATTACTGTACATTGTCCTGAATTATATGAAAGAATTTTTCCATTTGCAGGGTAGACCTTAGGCATACCTTATATGCAGAAATTGGCAGAAATCTCACTTTTGGGCTCCTGGGCTGAGTCAGCCACTTTCCCCTCTCCAAAGATGTTCACCTACTGTATGCGAAAGAGAAAATGAATGTATTGTTGGCTTTGCAGCCCCCCCTCCCCCCAAAAAATAGCAGTTACTGCCTTTAGGAAAAAATCACTAGGTAAATGCTAAAAATATAATTAAAAGCATGCACAGGATGGCACAGCATTCCTTGTTGGGCAACTGGGGAAATAACTGCTATTCTCAGTGATTTGAATGGTGGCAATAAAGATGACCGTGGGTTTCAAACAGCTTTTGAGGGATGAGGAAGTGAGAGTATGAAAGTGTCCCCATTTCTTTGGTTCTGTTTGTGCTATTTGAAGAACGAGAGGCAAGCAGATGAATTTTGAGAGTCTTGATTAAGAGCATAGAACTTTGAAAACCATGAGATAATTTTACCGCTATGATATATGTTTAAACTTCCCTTTCTAGTTCTGTTCATTTCTCTTTCTCAACTGTCATTATAGCATGGCAAAAAGGGAATGACAAAAAACTGGTCACCGGCAAATATTAATAGTTTGTCTCCTGGCTCTGTGGATAATTGAGGCCCAGCTGCTATGTGTTTTATTTTTATTTTTATATTCTATATTTATGTATTTATATTTATTTTATTGTAAGCCACCTAGAATCATGTATGGGAGATGGGTAGCTATATAAATTGAATAAAAGAGTGAATCAATGAACAAACGAGCGAATGAATGAATGAAGTTCTTGTGTGAGAGAAAAATGAAAATAAATGAAAATAGAGGAAGCATTTTAACTCTAGTTGACCTTATGGAAGAAAACAGTGCGTCTCCCAGCATCTATAAAAAGAGGAAATTAAGGAGTTCAGTAAGTAATACTTTTTATTTATTGTGCTTGCAGTAAATAAAATGTAAAACAGATAGTTTTTTCACCAAATTACAAAAGACTCTTATTTATTTATTTATTTATTTAATTTAATTTATATCCCGCCCTTCTCCCAACGGGACTCAGGGCGGCTCACAACATATTTAAAACAAAGGCATATATACAATCCCCCCCTGTAAAACCGAATTAAACCAAATTTTAAAGTTGTGTTATTTCGAATTCCTTAAAATGAACCCAGTATAAAATCCTCCCTAGGCCAGGTC
>NW_015425777.1:0-1277 GCF_001527695.2 Protobothrops mucrosquamatus | reverse complement strand
AGGGCCCGGTTTGAAGACCCCGTGCTGTATAGCAATATTTCTCAACGCCAACCACTTTGTGGACTTCAACTCCCAGAATTCCCCCTGCGCTGGCTTGGGGAATTCTGGGAGTTGAAGTCCACCAATTTGTCCAGGCTGAGAAAGGCTGCTTTACGGACTTAGTAGCTCCTTTAAGTAGCTGCAAGGGCTCCGAAATGATGTGTTTCTAGCCTCCTCCCTGCAGGGTCTCCACCCCTTGCACATTAGGAACAGGCCCGCCTGGGAACGTGTCACGTCCGTCCTTATCAAAACACGATGTGAAACCGTTGGGATCCTGGCTTAGCAGTTTGCGCCTCCGCAGCCAGGCCCCCCAACTCCGAGGTTTGAATTCAGATCCAGCCACGCTTGGAAAGCAGAGAGCTTTCCGTGGCTCTCCGTGGCCCTGTCTGGCTGACATCAGGAGTCGGGAATGAGGTCTGCCCGTGAGAGAGAAGGAAGGGGGGGGGGGTGGCTCTGCATGTGGGGCTGCATAACTGAAGGATGACTGCACTAGCCAGCATTCTTGGCTCAGCCAGGGAGAGAGGCTGGCAGGGCTATTTTGGGTCCTGCAGAAGCCTGGAAGGGGGGGGGAAGGTCTCCATTTCCACCCCCAATCCCCCAAGCTCTTCCGCCTCCCCTCCCCATCCTTGCAAATGTCTGGGAAAACATTCACTCTCCTTCGAAGGCATCCCAGTTTGCAGGATTCCCAGGACTGTCAGGAGAAAATGCGTTCCAGGCCTCATTCAAAAAAAATAAAAAAATAAAAAAATGACTGGGGAAGAAAGAGGCAGGGAGAGCAATTGGAAAGGAGGCCACCAGGAGATCGTTACCTAGGAAGGCACTAAATGCCAAGAATGTTCCAGGACTTTAGAGTTCAAAGAGCTATTCTATTCTTTCCTATTCTCCTCTCCTCTTCTCTTCTACTCTACTCTACTCTACTCTACTCTACTCTACCCTACCCTATCCTATCCTATCCTAACCTATCCTATCCTATCCTATATTCTATTCATTCCATATTCTTCTCTTCTCTTCTCTTCTCTTCTACTCTACTCTACTCTACTCTACTCTACTCTACTCTACTCTACTCTACTCTACTCTACCCTACCCTACCCTACCCTACCCTACCCTACCCTACCCTACCCTATCCTATCCTATCCTATCCTATCCTATATTCTATTCATTCCATATTATTCTCTCCTCTCCTCTCCTCTCCTCTCCTCTCCTCTCCTCTCCTCTCCTATCCTATCCTATCCTATCCT
>NW_015425776.1:0-1277 GCF_001527695.2 Protobothrops mucrosquamatus | reverse complement strand
GTGCGTTCATGAACGGAAGAATTGATTTTCCTTTTCTCGTGTCACCCAATGAAAGGAAAAAAATGTTTGGTATTTTGTTTTCATCTGCGTAAATTAGGCCGATTGCGTAATTGCTAGGGAAGTACTGCTGTTTTTCCTGATAGAAGTTCTTTCAGACTACAGTACTGTGCATTTGATCGCTTCGTGACATCTTGATGTTTTTAACAATGTGGAAATGACTGACTTGATTTTCTTGAATTATCTATGTAGCCTACATTTCTGGGGTGTTCGGTGGTCTCCTGTCCAAATCCTAACCTGCTCTAACCTTGTTTAGCTTTTTGAGATCAGAAAAAAAATCAGCTAATTTGCTATGATGTGCCCTGTGCCTAATAGAGGGGAAATTGTAAAAAAAAAAAAAAATAGAATGAGATACTGCAGTACAGTTTTGTGGCATTTTGCCAGCCGCTGCCAGCTATTTGATATTGGTTCAGTATATTGGATGTTTTTTAAAAAAGAATCAGAAACATTTGAAGGGCTGGTATCAGCTTTTCCGATTAACAAATTTTATTCAAAAGCATAAGCTTTCATGAGCTGCAGTTCACTTCAGATGCATACATGTGGCTACATTAATTGAAGGATTTAAATTGAGGTGAGGCAAGAGGGAGAAAGAGGCATAGGTTGGCTGTGCAGATATGTTAGAGTGATATAGTTATAACATACAGTTATATGAGACAGATCACAGGTTTTTTAACTATTAAAATTGTAATTTATTAAAATCCATTGTTTGTTGAGACTTGAAATTGCCTGAAACTTTTTCATATATGCGAATTCAGCAACTTCTTACTTAATGATGAAGTTAGTCCCATTTTTCCAAAGCAGCCACTTTAAGGCCTGCTCTATATTGTTCTGAGAGGTTGAAATGCTCTTATACTATTTTATCCTTGTTTTGATGGGTGACTGTGCACACAAGTGAACACAGTGTAAGAGAGACCAAAATGAGGAATAACTTATTTTTTCTGATAAGTCCATTTGAGTCTTTACTAATTCCAAACCCTTCGTTTTTTGTATTTTATGTCAAGACACAAAAAGGAGAAAAGACAATTGTTTGCCATATCTTATTGCAAACTGATGTACAACATCATTAATGTTAAAATGTTAGGGCAAATTACAAAATACAAGGATCCTGTTGCTTCTTTCCAAAACCCTTTGTTTCTTTCACATTTTTGCTTCCGATTATGGATGGAATTTATTCTCAGCAAATCAGGAAGAACCTCTTTAAATAATTTGTTTTGATTTTT